>NW_027207249.1:900000-1192225 GCF_963455315.2 Globicephala melas | reverse complement strand
GCCCTTTTTGGCCAACCAAGCAAGCTTGCAAAGGAAATCTGCACTACAATGAAGTCTCACTTCCCCCCGGTCAAAAGGGCCATCTGAAAAAAGTGTAAAATCCAGAAAGGCAGGACAGGCCATGGAGAACTGGGAGCCTTGTTATGCTGATGGGCGGGATGTAAATTGCCAACAGACACTCGGGAGAAGTGTATGGTGTTTCCTGAAACGTCTAAAAAACAAAGCAACAGAGCCTAGGGCACTTCCACTTATGGTCCCTATAGCTTAGGGAAATTAAAATCAAAAAGATACAGCCACCCCAATGTTTGGGACGCCTCTGTTTACAAGAACCTCGTTTACCGTACAAGTTCAATATCACAGAAAGTGAAAATGGATAAAGAACTTGTGGTACTTACGTACAATGCAGTATCACTCAGCAGTGAAATCTATGTCATCAGGCCCGTAGCAGCACAATGAGTGGATTCAGGTACGATGATTCTAACTGAAATAAGTCACACAGAAAAAGAAACATCATAAGATATCAGTAATACACGGAATGTAAACTTGGCTACACAGGAACTGAATTACAGAACAGAACAGGGTCTCAAATTTAGAAAACCACCTTATGCTTGTTTAAGGGTAAAGGTGAGTTGGGGTGCTGCATAAAACCAGAGATTGAAATGAGCACAGATAAAGTTCCTTAAGCCAAATATGGAATAGACAAGAGCTACTCCTTGCTCAACGAAATGGACTCAACACCGCATATTAAACGCCTAAGAATGTACCTGACTCTTAAGTAATCTTAAAACCTATGGATTGCTATGTCTCCGAAAGAGAATCAAGCATGTGTACAGGGACATAAACGCAGCAGTGATAGGATTGGAGAGGTTCGGTGAGCAAATGAAGACCCTTTGAAGTCATATTGCATGGTACCCATTCCACGGGTTTCAACTACCCAGGTTTAAGGTATTCTTCCTTCAGCTAAAACATGCATGTGGAACCTAGAGTATGATCAACCATGTGATCGGGAGACGTGTTCAAATATGTCTCAGTTTTCGTACCCTGGTACTCGGGTGCAACATTCCAGACGCTTTACTAACACTCTCCCGACTTGGAGAGTCAGTCCCTTTAACCTCCTGTTTGGCCCAGTTTGCAATTTCTGCGGAAGATGAACAGGAATAGCGAGAACCAATGAGAGACTAGCTGGAGGTGTCTGGACGGGCAAATTTAACTCTCATTTCCCACCAGGAAGAGGAAATAACCAAAGGCTCAGCGTGCCGTGCCGGAACCAGATTAGGGCCTGAAGCCATCCTGCGGTGTTGCGGCCAGCTCACAAGAAAACGAGTTGAAGAAAGGAGCTCAGGGGCACTGTAATTCACAAACCTGCAGAGTTATAAATGACAACTATCGTCCAAAAATATACTGAAGTAAGGCTGCCAAGAGGACTTGAAAGCGGGGCAGAATTGCAGGAAACCGATTTCAGGAGGTAGACTGGAATTGCATTGAAAGCATAGGAAAAGAGGCAGAACGTCCACAATGATGCACTTGGCCAAAAAGGGCGTATGCGTTTTTTCCTGAATATATTCAGGAAAAAACGCATACGCCCTTTTTGGCCAACCAAGCAAGCTTGCAAAGGAAATCTGCACTACAATGAAGTCTCACTTCCCCCCGGTCAAAAGGGCCATCTGAAAAAAGTGTAAAATCCAGAAAGGCAGGACAGGCCATGGAGAACTGGGAGCCTTGTTATGCTGATGGGCGGGATGTAAATTGCCAACAGACACTCGGGAGAAGTGTATGGTGTTTCCTGAAACGTCTAAAAAACAAAGCAACAGAGCCTAGGACACTTCCACTTATGGTCCTATAGCTTAGGGAAATTAAAATCAAAAAGATACAGCCACCCCAATGTTTGGGACGCCTCTGTTTACAAGAACCTCGTTTACCGTACAAGTTCAATATCACAGAAAGTGAAAAATGGATAAAGAACTTGTGGTACTTACGTACAATGCAGTATCACTCAGCAGTGAAATCTATGTCATCAGGCCCGTAGCAGCACAATGAGTGGATTCAGGTACGATGATTCTAACTGAAATAAGTCACACAGAAAAAGAAACATCATAAGATATCAGTAATACACGGAATGTAAACTTGGCTACACAGGAACTGAATTACAGAACAGAACAGGGTCTCAAATTTAGAAAACCACCTTATGCTTGTTTAAGGGTAAAGGTGAGTTGGGGTGCTGCATAAAACCAGAGATTGAAATGAGCACAGATAAAGTTCCTTAAGCCAAATATGGAATAGACAAGAGCTACTCCTTGCTCAACGAAATGGACTCAACACCGCATATTAAACGCCTAAGAATGTACCTGACTCTTAAGTATCTTAAAACCTATGGATTGCTATGTCTCCGAAAGAGAATCAAGCATGTGTACAGGGACATAAACGCAGCAGTGATAGGATTGGAGAGGTTCGGTGAGCAAATGAAGACCCTTTGAAGTCATATTGCATGGTACCCATTCCACGGGTTTCAACTACCCAGGTTTAAGGTATTCTTCCTTCAGCTAAAACATGCATGTGGAACCTAGAGTATGATCAACCATGTGATCGGGAGACGTGTTCAAATATGTCTCAGTTTTCGTACCCTGGTACTCGGGTGCAACATTCCAGACGCTTTACTAACACTCTCCCGACTTGGAGAGTCAGTCCCTTTAACCTCCTGTTTGGCCCAGTTTGCAATTTCTGCGGAAGATGAACAGGAATAGCGAGAACCAATGAGAGACTAGCTGGAGGTGTCTGGACGGGCAAATTTAACTCTCATTTCCCACCAGGAAGAGGAAATAACCAAAGGCTCAGCGTGCCGTGCCGGAACCAGATTAGGGCCTGAAGCCATCCTGCGGTGTTGCGGCCAGCTCACAAGAAAACGAGTTGAAGAAAGGAGCTCAGGGGCACTGTAATTCACAAACCTGCAGAGTTATAAATGACAACTATCGTCCAAAAATATACTGAAGTAAGGCTGCCAAGAGGACTTGAAAGCGGGGCAGAATTGCAGGAAACCGATTTCAGGAGGTAGACTGGAATTGCATTGAAAGCATAGGAAAAGAGGCAGAACGTCCACAATGATGCACTTGGCCAAAAAGGGCGTATGCGTTTTTTCCTGAATATATTCAGGAAAAAACGCATACGCCCTTTTTGGCCAACCAAGCAAGCTTGCAAAGGAAATCTGCACTACAATGAAGTCTCACTTCCCCCCGGTCAAAAGGGCCATCTGAAAAAAGTGTAAAATCCAGAAAGGCAGGACAGGCCATGGAGAACTGGGAGCCTTGTTATGCTGATGGGCGGGATGTAAATTGCCAACAGACACTCGGGAGAAGTGTATGGTGTTTCCTGAAACGTCTAAAAAACAAAGCAACAGAGCCTAGGGCACTTCCACTTATGGTCCTATAGCTTAGGGAAATTAAAATCAAAAAGATACAGCCACCCCAATGTTTGGGACGCCTCTGTTTACAAGAACCTCGTTTACCGTACAAGTTCAATATCACAGAAAGTGAAAAATGGATAAAGAACTTGTGGTACTTACGTACAATGCAGTATCACTCAGCAGTGAAATCTATGTCATCAGGCCCGTAGCAGCACAATGAGTGGATTCAGGTACGATGATTCTAACTGAAATAAGTCACACAGAAAAAGAAACATCATAAGATATCAGTAATACACGGAATGTAAACTTGGCTACACAGGAACTGAATTACAGAACAGAACAGGGTCTCAAATTTAGAAAACCACCTTATGCTTGTTTAAGGGTAAAGGTGAGTTGGGGTGCTGCATAAAACCAGAGATTGAAATGAGCACAGATAAAGTTCCTT
The DNA here is from genome assembly GCF_963455315.2 of Globicephala melas. Classification (NCBI taxonomy): domain Eukaryota; kingdom Metazoa; phylum Chordata; class Mammalia; order Artiodactyla; family Delphinidae; genus Globicephala; species Globicephala melas. Next base: position 1,188,383 of record NW_027207249.1, on the reverse strand, counting down.
AAGCCAAATATGGAATAGACAAGAGCTACTCCTTGCTCAACGAAATGGACTCAACACCGCATATTAAACGCCTAAGAATGTACCTGACTCTTAAGTATCTTAAAACCTATGGATTGCTATGTCTCCGAAAGAGAATCAAGCATGTGTACAGGGACATAAACGCAGCAGTGATAGGATTGGAGAGGTTCGGTGAGCAAATGAAGACCCTTTGAAGTCATATTGCATGGTACCCATTCCACGGGTTTCAACTACCCAGGTTTAAGGTATTCTTCCTTCAGCTAAAACATGCATGTGGAACCTAGAGTATGATCAACCATGTGATCGGGAGACGTGTTCAAATATGTCTCAGTTTTCGTACCCTGGTACTCGGGTGCAACATTCCAGACGCTTTACTAACACTCTCCCGACTTGGAGAGTCAGTCCCTTTAACCTCCTGTTTGGCCCAGTTTGCAATTTCTGCGGAAGATGAACAGGAATAGCGAGAACCAATGAGAGACTAGCTGGAGGTGTCTGGACGGGCAAATTTAACTCTCATTTCCCACCAGGAAGAGGAAATAACCAAAGGCTCAGCGTGCCGTGCCGGAACCAGATTAGGGCCTGAAGCCATCCTGCGGTGTTGCGGCCAGCTCACAAGAAAACGAGTTGAAGAAAGGAGCTCAGGGGCACTGTAATTCACAAACCTGCAGAGTTATAAATGACAACTATCGTCCAAAAATATACTGAAGTAAGGCTGCCAAGAGGACTTGAAAGCGGGTCAGAATTGCAGGAAACCGATTTCAGGAGGTAGACTGGAATTGCATTGAAAGCATAGGAAAAGAGGCAGAACGTCCACAATGATGCACTTGGCCAAAAAGGGCGTATGCGTTTTTTCCTGAATATATTCAGGAAAAAACGCATACGCCCTTTTTGGCCAACCAAGCAAGCTTGCAAAGGAAATCTGCACTACAATGAAGTCTCACTTCCCCCCGGTCAAAAGGGCCATCTGAAAAAAGTGTAAAATCCAGAAAGGCAGGACAGGCCATGGAGAACTGGGAGCCTTGTTATGCTGATGGGCGGGATGTAAATTGCCAACAGACACTCGGGAGAAGTGTATGGTGTTTCCTGAAACGTCTAAAAAACAAAGCAACAGAGCCTAGGGCACTTCCACTTATGGTCCTATAGCTTAGGGAAATTAAAATCAAAAAGATACAGCCACCCCAATGTTTGGGACGCCTCTGTTTACAAGAACCTCGTTTACCGTACAAGTTCAATATCACAGAAAGTGAAAAATGGATAAAGAACTTGTGGTACTTACGTACAATGCAGTATCACTCAGCAGTGAAATCTATGTCATCAGGCCCGTAGCAGCACAATGAGTGGATTCAGGTACGATGATTCTAACTGAAATAAGTCACACAGAAAAAGAAACATCATAAGATATCAGTAATACACGGAATGTAAACTTGGCTACACAGGAACTGAATTACAGAACAGAACAGGGTCTCAAATTTAGAAAACCAACTTATGCTTGTTTAAGGGTAAAGGTGAGTTGGGGTGCTGCATAAAACCAGAGATTGAAATGAGCACAGATAAAGTTCCTTAAGCCAAATATGGAATAGACAAGAGCTACTCCTTGCTCAACGAAATGGACTCAACACCGCATATTAAACGCCTAAGAATGTACCTGACTCTTAAGTATCTTAAAACCTATGGATTGCTATGTCTCCGAAAGAGAATCAAGCATGTGTACAGGGACATAAACGCAGCAGTGGTAGGATTGGAGAGGTTCGGTGAGCAAATGAAGACCCTTTGAAGTCATATTGCATGGTACCCATTCCACGGGTTTCAACTACCCAGGTTTAAGGTATTCTTCCTTCAGCTAAAACATGCATGTGGAACCTAGAGTATGATCAACCATGTGATCGGGAGACGTGTTCAAATATGTCTCAGTTTTCGTACCCTGGTACTCGGGTGCAACATTCCAGACGCTTTACTAACACTCTCCCGACTTGGAGAGTCAGTCCCTTTAACCTCCTGTTTGGCCCAGGTTGCAATTTCTGCGGAAGATGAACAGGAATAGCGAGAACCAATGAGAGACTAGCTGGAGGTGTCTGGACGGGCAAATTTAACTCTCATTTCCAACCAGGAAGAGGAAATAACCAAAGGCTCAGCGTGCCGTGCCGGAACCAGATTAGGGCCTGAAGCCATCCTGCGGTGTGCGGCCAGCTCACAAGAAAACGAGTTGAAGAAAGGAGCTCAGGGGCACTGTAATTCACAAACCTGCAGAGTTATAAATGACAACTATCGTCCAAAAATATACTGAAGTAAGGGTGCCAAGAGGACTTGAAAGCGGGGCAGAATTGCAGGAAACCGATTTCAGGAGGTAGACTGGAATTGCATTGAAAGCATAGGAAAAGAGGCAGAACGTCCACAATGATGCACTTGGCCAAAAAGGGCGTATGCGTTTTTTCCTGAATATATTCAGGAAAAAACGCATACGCCCTTTTTGGCCAACCAAGCAAGCTTGCAAAGGAAATCTGCACTACAATGAAGTCTCACTTCCCCCCGGTCAAAAGGGCCATCTGAAAAAAGTGTAAAATCCAGAAAGGCAGGACAGGCCATGGAGAACTGGGAGCCTTGTTATGCTGATGGGCGGGATGTAAATTGCCAACAGACACTCGGGAGAAGTGTATGGTGTTTCCTGAAACGTCTAAAAAACAAAGCAACAGAGCCTAGGGCACTTCCACTTATGGTCCTATAGCTTACGGAAATTAAAATCAAAATGATACAGCCACTCCAATGTTTGGGATGCCTCTGTTTACAAGAACCTCATTTACCGTACAAGTTCAATATCACAGAAAGTGAAAAATGGATAAAGAACTTGTGGTACTTACGTACAATGCAGTATCACTCAGCAGTGAAATCTATGTCATCAGGCCCGTAGCAGCACAATGAGTGGATTCAGGTACGATGATTCTAACTGAAATAAGTCACACAGAAAAAGAAACATCATAAGATATCAGTAATACACGGAATGTAAAGTTGGCTCTACAGGAACTGAATTACAGAACAGAACAGGGTCTCAAATTTAGAAAACCAACTTATGCTTGTTTAAGGGTAAAGGTGAGTTGGGGTGCTGCATAAAACCAGAGATTGAAATGAGCACAGATAAAGTTCCTTAAGCCAAATATGGAATAGACAAGAGCTACTCCTTGCTCAACGAAATGGACTCAACACCGCATATTAAACGCCTAAGAATGTACCTGACTCTTAAGTATCTTAAAACCTATGGATTGCTATGTCTCCGAAAGAGAATCAAGCGTGTGTACAGGGACATAAACGCAGCAGTGATAGGATTGGAGAGGTTCGGTGAGCAAATGAAGACCCTTTGAAGTCATATTGCATGGTACCCATTCCACGGGTTTCAACTACCCAGGTTTAAGGTATTCTTCCTTCAGCTAAAACATGCATGTGGAACCTAGAGTATGACCAACCATGTGATCGGGAGACGTGTTCAAATATGTCTCAGTTTTCGTACCCTGGTACTCGGGTGCAACATTCCAGACGCTTTACTAACACTCTCCCGACTTGGAGAGTCAGTCCCTTTAACCTCCTGTTTGGCCCAGTTTGCAATTTCTGCGGAAGATGAACAGGAATAGCGAGAACCAATGAGAGACTAGCTGGAGGTGTCTGGACGGGCAAATTTAACTCTCATTTCCCACCAGGAAGAGGAAATAACCAAAGGCTCAGCGTGCCGTGCCGGAACCAGATTAGGGCCTGAAGCCATCCTGCGGTGTTGCGGCCAGCTCACAAGAAAACGAGTTGAAGAAAGGAGCTCAGGGGCACTGTAATTCACAAACCTGCAGAGTTATAAATGACAACTATCGTCCAAAAATATACTGAAGTAAGGCTGCCAAGAGGACTTGAAAGCGGGGCAGAATTGCAGGAAACCGATTTCAGGAGGTAGACTGGAATTGCATTGAAAGCATAGGAAAAGAGGCAGAACGTCCACAATGATGCACTTGGCCAAAAAGGGCGTATGCGTTTTTTCCTGAATATATTCAGGAAAAAACGCATACGCCCTTTTTGGCCAACCAAGCAAGCTTGCAAAGGAAATCTGCACTACAATGAAGTCTCACTTCCCCCCGGTCAAAAGGGCCATCTGAAAAAAGTGTAAAATCCAGAAAGGCAGGACAGGCCATGGAGAACTGGGAGCCTTGTTATGCTGATGGGCGGGATGTAAATTGCCAACAGACACTTGGGAGAAGTGTATGGTGTTTCCTGAAACATCTAAAAAACAAAGCAACAGAGCCTAGGGCACTTCCACTTATGGTCCTATAGCTTAGGGAAATTAAAATCAAAAAGATACAGCCACCCCAATGTTTGGGACGCCTCTGTTTACAAGAACCTCGTTTACCGTACAAGTTCAATATCACAGAAAGTGAAAAATGGATAAAGAACTTGTGGTACTTACGTACAATGCAGTATCACTCAGCAGTGAAATCTATGTCATCAGGCCCGTAGCAGCACAATGAGTGGATTCAGGTACGATGATTCTAACTGAAATAAGTCACACAGAAAAAGAAACATCATAAGATATCACTAATACACGGAATGTAAACTTGGCTACACAGGAACTGAATTACAGAACAGAACAGGGTCTCAAATTTAGAAAACCAACTTATGCTTGTTTAAGGGTAAAGGTGAGTTGGGGTGCTGCATAAAACCAGAGATTGAAATGAGCACAGACAAAGTTCCTTAAGCCAAATATGGAATAGACAAGAGCTACTCCTTGCTCAACGAAATGGACTCAACACCGCATATTAAACGCCTAAGAATGTACCTGACTCTTAAGTATCTTAAAACCTATGGATTGCTATGTCTCCGAAAGAGAATCAAGCATGTGTACAGGGACATAAACGCAGCAGTGGTAGGATTGGAGAGGTTCGGTGAGCAAATGAAGACCCTTTGAAGTCATATTGCATGGTACCCATTCCACGGGTTTCAACTACCCAGGTTTAAGGTATTCTTCCTTCAGCTAAAACATGCATGTGGAACCTAGAGTATGATCAACCATGTGATCGGGAGACGTGTTCAAATATGTCTCAGTTTTCGTACCCTGGTACTCGGGTGCAACATTCCAGACGCTTTACTAACACTCTCCCGACTTGGAGAGTCAGTCCCTTTAACCTCCTGTTTGGCCCAGTTTGCAATTTCTGCGGAAGATGAACAGGAATAGCGAGAACCAATGAGAGACTAGCTGGAGGTGTCTGGACGGGCAAATTTAACTCTCATTTCCCACCAGGAAGAGGAAATAACCAAAGGCTCAGCGTGCCGTGCCGGAACCAGATTAGGGCCTGAAGCCATCCTGCGGTGTTGCGGCCAGCTCACAAGAAAACGAGTTGAAGAAAGGAGCTCAGGGGCACTGTAATTCACAAACCTGCAGAGTTATAAATGACAACTATCGTCCAAAAATATACTGAAGTAAGGGTGCCAAGAGGACTTGAAAGCGGGGCAGAATTGCAGGAAACCGATTTCAGGAGGTAGACTGGAATTGCATTGAAAGCATAGGAAAAGAGGCAGAACGTCCACAATGATGCACTTGGCCAAAAAGGGCGTATGCGTTTTTTCCTGAATATATTCAGGAAAAAACGCATACGCCCTTTTTGGCCAACCAAGCAAGCTTGCAAAGGAAATCTGCACTACAATGAAGTCTCACTTCCCCCCGGTCAAAAGGGCCATCTGAAAAAAGTGTAAAATCCAGAAAGGCAGGACAGGCCATGGAGAACTGGGAGCCTTGTTATGCTGATGGGCGGGATGTAAATTGCCAACAGACACTCGGGAGAAGTGTATGGTGTTTCCTGAAACGTCTAAAAAACAAAGCAACAGAGCCTAGGGCACTTCCACTTATGGTCCTATAGCTTACGGAAATTAAAATCAAAATGATACAGCCACTCCAATGTTTGGGATGCCTCTGTTTACAAGAACCTCATTTACCGTACAAGTTCAATATCACAGAAAGTGAAAAATGGATAAAGAACTTGTGGTACTTACGTACAATGCAGTATCACTCAGCAGTGAAATCTATGTCATCAGGCCCGTAGCAGCACAATGAGTGGATTCAGGTACGATGATTCTAACTGAAATAAGTCACACAGAAAAAGAAACATCATAAGATATCAGTAATACACGGAATGTAAAGTTGGCTCTACAGGAACTGAATTACAGAACAGAACAGGGTCTCAAATTTAGAAAACCAACTTATGCTTGCTTAAGGGGAAAGGTGAGTTGGGGTGCTGCATAAAACCAGAGATTGAAATGAGCACAGATAAAGTTCCTTAAGCCAAATATGGAATAGACAAGAGCTACTCCTTGCTCAACGAAATGGACTCAACACCGCATATTAAACGCCTAAGAATGTACCTGACTCTTAAGTATCTTAAAACCTATGGATTGCTATGTCTCCGAAAGAGAATCAAGCGTGTGTACAGGGACATAAACGCAGCAGTGATAGGATTGGAGAGGTTCGGTGAGCAAATGAAGACCCTTTGAAGTCATATTGCATGGTAAACATTCCACGGGTTTCAACTACCCAGGTTTAAGGTATTCTTCCTTCAGCTAAAACATGCATGTGGAACCTAGAGTATGACCAACCATGTGATCGGGAGACGTGTTCAAATATGTCTCAGTTTTCGTACCCTGGTACTCGGGTGCAACATTCCAGACGCTTTACTAACACTCTCCCGACTTGGAGAGTCAGTCCCTTTAACCTCCTGTTTGGCCCAGTTTGCAATTTCTGCGGAAGATGAACAGGAATAGCGAGAACCAATGAGAGACTAGCTGGAGGTGTCTGGACGGGCAAATTTAACTCTCATTTCCCACCAGGAAGAGGAAATAACCAAAGGCTCAGCGTGCCGTGCCGGAACCAGATTAGGGCCTGAAGCCATCCTGCGGTGTTGCGGCCAGCTCAAAAGAAAACGAGTTGAAGAAAGGAGCTCAGGGGCACTGTAATTCACAAACCTGCAGAGTTATAAATGACAACTATCGTCCAAAAATATACTGAAGTAAGGCTGCCAAGAGGACTTGAAAGCGGGGCAGAATTGCAGGAAACCGATTTCAGGAGGTAGACTGGAATTGCATTGAAAGCATAGGAAAAGAGGCAGAACGTCCACAATGATGCACTTGGCCAAAAAGGGCGTATGCGTTTTTTCCTGAATATATTCAGGAAAAAACGCATACGCCCTTTTTGGCCAACCAAGCAAGCTTGCAAAGGAAATCTGCACTACAATGAAGTCTCACTTCCCCCCGGTCAAAAGGGCCATCTGAAAAAAGTGTAAAATCCAGAAAGGCAGGACAGGCCATGGAGAACTGGGAGCCTTGTTATGCTGATGGGCGGGATGTAAATTGCCAACAGACACTCGGGAGAAGTGTATGGTGTTTCCTGAAACGTCTAAAAAACAAAGCAACAGAGCCTAGGGCACTTCCACTTATGGTCCTATAGCTTAGGGAAATTAAAATCAAAAAGATACAGCCACCCCAATGTTTGGGACGCCTCTGTTTACAAGAACCTCGTTTACCGTACAAGTTCAATATCACAGAAAGTGAAAAATGGATAAAGAACTTGTGGTACTTACGTACAATGCAGTATCACTCAGCAGTGAAATCTATGTCATCAGGCCCGTAGCAGCACAATGAGTGGATTCAGGTACGATGATTCTAACTGAAATAAGTCACACAGAAAAAGAAACATCATAAGATATCAGTAATACACGGAATGTAAACTTGGCTACACAGGAACTGAATTACAGAACAGAACAGGGTCTCAAATTTAGAAAACCAACTTATGCTTGTTTAAGGGTAAAGGTGAGTTGGGGTGCTGCATAAAACCAGAGATTGAAATGAGCACAGATAAAGTTCCTTAAGCCAAATATGGAATAGACAAGAGCTACTCCTTGCTCAACGAAATGGACTCAACACCGCATATTAAACGCCTAAGAATGTACCTGACGCTTAAGTATCTTAAAACCTATGGATTGCTATGTCTCCGAAAGAGAATCAAGCATGTGTACAGGGACATAAACGCAGCAGTGATAGGATTGGAGAGGTTCGGTGAGCAAATGAAGACCCTTTGAAGTCATATTGCATGGTACCCATTCCACAGGTTTCAACTACCCAGGTTTAAGGTATTCTTCCTTCAGCTAAAACATGCATGTGGAACCTAGAGTATGATCAACCATGTGATCGGGAGATGTGTTCAAATATGTCTCAGTTTTCGTACCCTGGTACTCGGGTGCAACATTCCAGACGCTTTACTAACATTCTCCCGACTTGGAGAGTCAGTCCCTTTAACCTCCTGTTTGGCCCAGTTTGCAATTTCTGCGGAAGATTAACAGGAATAGCGAGAACCAATGAGAGACTAGCTGGAGGTGTCTGGACGGGCAAATTTAACTCTCATTTCCCACCAGGAAGAGGAAATAACCAAAGGCTCAGCGTGCCGTGCCGGAACCAGATTAGGGCCTGAAGCCATCCTGCGGTGTGCGGCCAGCTCACAAGAAAACGAGTTGAAGAAAGGAGCTCAGGGGCACTGTAATTCACAAACCTGCAGAGTTATAAATGACAACTATCGTCCAAAAATATACTGAAGTAAGGGTGCCAAGAGGACTTGAAAGCGGGGCAGAATTGCAGGAAACCGATTTCAGGAGGTAGACTGGAATTGCATTGAAAGCATAGGAAAAGAGGCAGAACGTCCACAATGATGCACTTGGCCAAAAAGGGCGTATGCGTTTTTTCCTGAATATATTCAGGAAAAAACGCATACGCCCTTTTTGGCCAACCAAGCAAGCTTGCAAAGGAAATCTGCACTACAATGAAGTCTCACTTCCCCCCGGTCAAAAGGGCCATCTGAAAAAAGTGTAAAATCCAGAAAGGCAGGACAGGCCATGGAGAACTGGGAGCCTTGTTATGCTGATGGGCGGGATGTAAATTGCCAACAGACACTCGGGAGAAGTGTATGGTGTTTCCTGAAACGTCTAAAAAACAAAGCAACAGAGCCTAGGGCACTTCCACTTATGGTCCTATAGCTTACGGAAATTAAAATCAAAATGATACAGCCACTCCAATGTTTGGGATGCCTCTGTTTACAAGAACCTCATTTACCGTACAAGTTCAATATCACAGAAAGTGAAAAATGGATAAAGAACTTGTGGTACTTACGTACAATGCAGTATCACTCAGCAGTGAAATCTATGTCATCAGGCCCGTAGCAGCACAATGAGTGGATTCAGGTACGATGATTCTAACTGAAATAAGTCACACAGAAAAAGAAACATCATAAGATATCAGTAATACACGGAATGTAAAGTTGGCTCTACAGGAACTGAATTACAGAACAGAACAGGGTCTCAAATTTAGAAAACCAACTTATGCTTGCTTAAGGGGAAAGGTGAGTTGGGGTGCTGCATAAAACCAGAGATTGAAATGAGCACAGATAAAGTTCCTTAAGCCAAATATGGAATAGACAAGAGCTACTCCTTGCTCAACGAAATGGACTCAACACCGCATATTAAACGCCTAAGAATGTACCTGACTCTTAAGTATCTTAAAACCTATGGATTGCTATGTCTCCGAAAGAGAATCAAGCGTGTGTACAGGGACATAAACGCAGCAGTGATAGGATTGGAGAGGTTCGGTGAGCAAATGAAGACCCTTTGAAGTCATATTGCATGGTAAACATTCCACGGGTTTCAACTACCCAGGTTTAAGGTATTCTTCCTTCAGCTAAAACATGCATGTGGAACCTAGAGTATGACCAACCATGTGATCGGGAGACGTGTTCAAATATGTCTCAGTTTTCGTACCCTGGTACTCGGGTGCAACATTCCAGACGCTTTACTAACACTCTCCCGACTTGGAGAGTCAGTCCCTTTAACCTCCTGTTTGGCCCAGTTTGCAATTTCTGCGGAAGATGAACAGGAATAGCGAGAACCAATGAGAGACTAGCTGGAGGTGTCTGGACGGGCAAATTTAACTCTCATTTCCCACCAGGAAGAGGAAATAACCAAAGGCTCAGCGTGCCGTGCCGGAACCAGATTAGGGCCTGAAGCCATCCTGCGGTGTTGCGGCCAGCTCAAAAGAAAACGAGTTGAAGAAAGGAGCTCAGGGGCACTGTAATTCACAAACCTGCAGAGTTATAAATGACAACTATCGTCCAAAAATATACTGAAGTAAGGCTGCCAAGAGGACTTGAAAGCGGGGCAGAATTGCAGGAAACCGATTTCAGGAGGTAGACTGGAATTGCATTGAAAGCATAGGAAAAGAGGCAGAACGTCCACAATGATGCACTTGGCCAAAAAGGGCGTATGCGTTTTTTCCTGAATATATTCAGGAAAAAACGCATACGCCCTTTTTGGCCAACCAAGCAAGCTTGCAAAGGAAATCTGCACTACAATGAAGTCTCACTTCCCCCCGGTCAAAAGGGCCATCTGAAAAAAGTGTAAAATCCAGAAAGGCAGGACAGGCCATGGAGAACTGGGAGCCTTGTTATGCTGATGGGCGGGATGTAAATTGCCAACAGACACTCGGGAGAAGTGTATGGTGTTTCCTGAAACGTCTAAAAAACAAAGCAACAGAGCCTAGGGCACTTCCACTTATGGTCCTATAGCTTAGGGAAATTAAAATCAAAAAGATACAGCCACCCCAATGTTTGGGACGCCTCTGTTTACAAGAACCTCGTTTACCGTACAAGTTCAATATCACAGAAAGTGAAAAATGGATAAAGAACTTGTGGTACTTACGTACAATGCAGTATCACTCAGCAGTGAAATCTATGTCATCAGGCCCGTAGCAGCACAATGAGTGGATTCAGGTACGATGATTCTAACTGAAATAAGTCACACAGAAAAAGAAACATCATAAGATATCAGTAATACACGGAATGTAAACTTGGCTACACAGGAACTGAATTACAGAACAGAACAGGGTCTCAAATTTAGAAAACCAACTTATGCTTGTTTAAGGGTAAAGGTGAGTTGGGGTGCTGCATAAAACCAGAGATTGAAATGAGCACAGATAAAGTTCCTTAAGCCAAATATGGAATAGACAAGAGCTACTCCTTGCTCAACGAAATGGACTCAACACCGCATATTAAACGCCTAAGAATGTACCTGACGCTTAAGTATCTTAAAACCTATGGATTGCTATGTCTCCGAAAGAGAATCAAGCATGTGTACAGGGACATAAACGCAGCAGTGATAGGATTGGAGAGGTTCGGTGAGCAAATGAAGACCCTTTGAAGTCATATTGCATGGTACCCATTCCACAGGTTTCAACTACCCAGGTTTAAGGTATTCTTCCTTCAGCTAAAACATGCATGTGGAACCTAGAGTATGATCAACCATGTGATCGGGAGATGTGTTCAAATATGTCTCAGTTTTCGTACCCTGGTACTCGGGTGCAACATTCCAGACGCTTTACTAACATTCTCCCGACTTGGAGAGTCAGTCCCTTTAACCTCCTGTTTGGCCCAGTTTGCAATTTCTGCGGAAGATTAACAGGAATAGCGAGAACCAATGAGAGACTAGCTGGAGGTGTCTGGACGGGCAAATTTAACTCTCATTTCCCACCAGGAAGAGGAAATAACCAAAGGCTCAGCGTGCCGTGCCGGAACCAGATTAGGGCCTGAAGCCATCCTGCGGTGTGCGGCCAGCTCACAAGAAAACGAGTTGAAGAAAGGAGCTCAGGGGCACTGTAATTCACAAACCTGCAGAGTTATAAATGACAACTATCGTCCAAAAATATACTGAAGTAAGGGTGCCAAGAGGACTTGAAAGCGGGGCAGAATTGCAGGAAACCGATTTCAGGAGGTAGACTGGAATTGCATTGAAAGCATAGGAAAAGAGGCAGAACGTCCACAATGATGCACTTGGCCAAAAAGGGCGTATGCGTTTTTTCCTGAATATATTCAGGAAAAAACGCATACGCCCTTTTTGGCCAACCAAGCAAGCTTGCAAAGGAAATCTGCACTACAATGAAGTCTCACTTCCCCCCGGTCAAAAGGGCCATCTGAAAAAAGTGTAAAATCCAGAAAGGCAGGACAGGCCATGGAGAACTGGGAGCCTTGTTATGCTGATGGGCGGGATGTAAATTGCCAACAGACACTCGGGAGAAGTGTATGGTGTTTCCTGAAACGTCTAAAAAACAAAGCAACAGAGCCTAGGGCACTTCCACTTATGGTCCTATAGCTTACGGAAATTAAAATCAAAATGATACAGCCACTCCAATGTTTGGGATGCCTCTGTTTACAAGAACCTCATTTACCGTACAAGTTCAATATCACAGAAAGTGAAAAATGGATAAAGAACTTGTGGTACTTACGTACAATGCAGTATCACTCAGCAGTGAAATCTATGTCATCAGGCCCGTAGCAGCACAATGAGTGGATTCAGGTACGATGATTCTAACTGAAATAAGTCACACAGAAAAAGAAACATCATAAGATATCAGTAATACACGGAATGTAAAGTTGGCTCTACAGGAACTGAATTACAGAACAGAACAGGGTCTCAAATTTAGAAAACCAACTTATGCTTGTTTAAGGGTAAAGGTGAGTTGGGGTGCTGCATAAAACCAGAGATTGAAATGAGCACAGATAAAGTTCCTTAAGCCAAATATGGAATAGACAAGAGCTACTCCTTGCTCAACGAAATGGACTCAACACCGCATATTAAACGCCTAAGAATGTACCTGACTCTTAAGTATCTTAAAACCTATGGATTGCTATGTCTCCGAAAGAGAATCAAGCGTGTGTACAGGGACATAAACGCAGCAGTGATAGGATTGGAGAGGTTCGGTGAGCAAATGAAGACCCTTTGAAGTCATATTGCATGGTACCCATTCCACGGGTTTCAACTACCCAGGTTTAAGGTATTCTTCCTTCAGCTAAAACATGCATGTGGAACCTAGAGTATGACCAACCATGTGATCGGGAGACGTGTTCAAATATGTCTCAGTTTTCGTACCCTGGTACTCGGGTGCAACATTCCAGACGCTTTACTAACACTCTCCCGACTTGGAGAGTCAGTCCCTTTAACCTCCTGTTTGGCCCAGTTTGCAATTTCTGCGGAAGATGAACAGGAATAGCGAGAACCAATGAGAGACTAGCTGGAGGTGTCTGGACGGGCAAATTTAACTCTCATTTCCCACCAGGAAGAGGAAATAACCAAAGGCTCAGCGTGCCGTGCCGGAACCAGATTAGGGCCTGAAGCCATCCTGCGGTGTTGCGGCCAGCTCACAAGAAAACGAGTTGAAGAAAGGAGCTCAGGGGCACTGTAATTCACAAACCTGCAGAGTTATAAATGACAACTATCGTCCAAAAATATACTGAAGTAAGGCTGCCAAGAGGACTTGAAAGCGGGGCAGAATTGCAGGAAACCGATTTCAGGAGGTAGACTGGAATTGCATTGAAAGCATAGGAAAAGAGGCAGAACGTCCACAATGATGCACTTGGCCAAAAAGGGCGTATGCGTTTTTTCCTGAATATATTCAGGAAAAAACGCATACGCCCTTTTTGGCCAACCAAGCAAGCTTGCAAAGGAAATCTGCACTACAATGAAGTCTCACTTCCCCCCGGTCAAAAGGGCCATCTGAAAAAAGTGTAAAATCCAGAAAGGCAGGACAGGCCATGGAGAACTGGGAGCCTTGTTATGCTGATGGGCGGGATGTAAATTGCCAACAGACACTCGGGAGAAGTGTATGGTGTTTCCTGAAACGTCTAAAAAACAAAGCAACAGAGCCTAGGGCACTTCCACTTATGGTCCTATAGCTTAGGGAAATTAAAATCAAAAAGATACAGCCACCCCAATGTTTGGGACGCCTCTGTTTACAAGAACCTCGTTTACCGTACAAGTTCAATATCACAGAAAGTGAAAAATGGATAAAGAACTTGTGGTACTTACGTACAATGCAGTATCACTCAGCAGTGAAATCTATGTCATCAGGCCCGTAGCAGCACAATGAGTGGATTCAGGTACGATGATTCTAACTGAAATAAGTCACACAGAAAAAGAAACATCATAAGATATCAGTAATACACGGAATGTAAACTTGGCTACACAGGAACTGAATTACAGAACAGAACAGGGTCTCAAATTTAGAAAACCAACTTATGCTTGTTTAAGGGTAAAGGTGAGTTGGGGTGCTGCATAAAACCAGAGATTGAAATGAGCACAGATAAAGTTCCTTAAGCCAAATATGGAATAGACAAGAGCTACTCCTTGCTCAACGAAATGGACTCAACACCGCATATTAAACGCCTAAGAATGTACCTGACTCTTAAGTATCTTAAAACCTATGGATTGCTATGTCTCCGAAAGAGAATCAAGCGTGTGTACAGGGACATAAACGCAGCAGTGATAGGATTGGAGAGGTTCGGTGAGCAAATGAAGACCCTTTGAAGTCATATTGCATGGTACCCATTCCACGGATCTCAACTCTCCAGGTTTAAGGTATTCTTCCTTCAGCTAAAACATGCATGTGGAACCCAGAGTATGATCAACCATGTGATCGGGACACGTGTTCAAATATGTCTCAGTTTTCCTCCCCTGGTACTCGGGTGCAACATTCCAGACGCTTTACTAACACTCTCCCCACTTGGAGAGTCAGCGCCTTTAACCTCCTGTTTGGCCCAGTTTGCAATTTCTGCGGAAGATGAACAGGAATAGGGAGAACCAATGAGAGACTAGCTGGAGGTGTCTGGACGGGCAAATTTAACTCTCATTTCCCACCAGGAAGAGGAAATAACCAAAGGCTCAGCGTGCCGTGCCGGAAACAGATTAGGGCCTGAAGCCATCCTGTGGTGTTGCGGCCAGCTCACAAGAAAGCGAGTTGAAGAAAGGAGCTCAGGGGCACTGTAATTCACAAAACTGTAGAGTTATAAATGACAGCTATCGTCCAAAAATATACTGAAGTAAGGCTGCCAAGAGGACTTGAAAGCGGGGCAGAATTGCAGGAAACCGATTTCAGGAGGTAGACTGGAATTGCATTGAAAGCATAGGAAAAGAGGCAGAACGTCCACAATGATGCACTTGTCCAAAAAGGGCGTATGCGTTTTTTCCTGAATATATTCAGGAAAAAACGCATACGCCCTTTTTGGCCAACCAAGCAAGCTTGCAAAGGAAATCTGCACTACAATGAAGTCTCACTTCCCCCCGGTCAAAAGGGCCATCTGAAAAAAGTGTAAAATCCAGAAAGGCAGGACAGGCCATGGAGAACTGGGAGCCTTGTTATGCTGATGGGCGGGATGTAAATTGCCAAGAGCCACTCGGGAGAAGTGTATGGTGTTTCCTGAAACATCTAAAAAACAAAGCAACAGAGCCTAGGGCACTTCCACTTATGGTCCTATAGCTTAGGGAAATTAAAATCAAAAAGACACAGCCACCCCAAAGTTTGGGACGCCTCTGTTTACAAGAACCTCGTTTACAGTACAAGTTCAACAACGCAGAAAGTGAAAATGGATAAAGAAGTTGTGGTATTTACTTACAAAGCAATATCACTCAGCAATGAAATCTATGTCATCAGGCCCTTAGCAGCACAATGAGTGGATTCAGGTATGATGATTCTAACTGAAATAAGTCACACAGAAAAAGAAACATCATAAGATATCACTAATACAAGGAATGTAAACTTGGCTACACAGGAACTGAATTACAGAACAGAACAGGGTCTCAAATTTAGAAAACCAACTTATGCTTGTTTAAGGGTAAAGGTGAGTTGGGGTGCTGCATAAAACCAGAGATTGAAATGAGCACAGATAAAGTTCCTTAAGCCAAATATGGAATAGACAAGAGCTACTCCTTGCTCAACGAAATGGACTCAACACCGCATATTAAACGCCTAAGAATGTACCTGACTCTTAAGTATCTTAAAACCTATGGATTGCTATGTCTCCGAAAGAGAATCAAGCATGTGTACAGGGGCATAAATGCAGCAGTGATAGGATTGGAGAGATTCGGTGAGCAAATGAAGACCCTTTGAAGTCATATTGCATGGTACCCATTCCACGGGTTTCAACTACCCAGGTTTAAGGTATCCTTCCTTCAGCTAAAACATGCATGTGGAACCTAGAGTATGATCAACCATGTGATCGGGAGACGTGTTCATATATGTCTCAGTTTTCGTACCCTGGTACTCGGGTGCAACATTCCAGACGCTTTACTAACACCCTCCCGACTTGGAGAGTCAGTCCCTTTAACCTCGTGTTTGGCCCAGTTTGCAATTTCTGCGGAAGATGAACAGGAATAGCGAGAACCAATGAGAGACTAGCTGGAGGTGTCTGGACGGGCAAATTTAACTCTCATTTCCCACCAGGAAGAGGAAATAACCAAAGGCTCAGCGAGCCGTGCCGGAACCAGATTAGGGGCTGAAGCCATCCTGCGGTGTTGCGGCCAGGTCACAAGAAAGCGAGTTGAAGAAAGGAGCTCAGAGGCAATGTAATTCACAAACCTGCAGAGTTATAAATGACAGCTATCGTCCAAAAATATACTGAAGTAAGGCTGCCAAGAGGACTTGAAAGCAGGGCAGAATTGCAGGAAACCGATTTCAGGAGGTAGACTGGAATTGCATTGAAAGCATAGGAAAAGAGGCAGAACGTCCACAATGATGCACTTGGCCAAAAAGGGCGTATGCGTTTTTTCCTGAATATATTCAGGAAAAAACGCATACGCCCTTTTTGGCCAACCAAGCAAGCTTGCAAAGGAAATCGGCACTACAATGAAGTCTCACTTCCCCCCGGTCAAAAGGGCCATCTGAAAAAAGTGTAAAATCCAGAAAGGCAGGACAGGCCATGGAGAACTGGGAGCCTTGTTATGCTGATGGGCGGGATGTAAATTGCCAACAGCCACTCGGGAGAAGTGTATGGGGTTTCCTGAAACATCTAAAAAACAAAGCAACAGAGCCTAGGGCACTTCCACTTATGGTCTTATAGCTTAGGGAAATTAAAATCAAAAAGACACAGCCACCCCAAAGTTTGAGACGCCTCTGTTTACAAGAACCTCGTTTACAGTACAAGTTCCATATCAGAGAAAGTGAAAAATGGATAAAGAACTTGTGGTACTTACGTACAATGCAGTATCACTCAGCAATGAAATCTATGTCATCAGGCCCGTAGCAGCATAATGAGTGGATTCAGGTACGATGATTCTAATTGAAATAAGTCACACAGAAAAAGAAACATCATAAGATATCACTAATACACGGAATGTAAACTGGGCTACACAGGAACTGAATTCCAAAACAGAACAGGGTCTCAAATTTAGAAAACCAACTTATGCTTGCTTAAGGGGAAAGGTGAGTTGGGGTGCTGCATAAAACCAGAGATTGAAATGAGCACAGATAAAGTTCCTTAAGCCAAATATGGAATAGACAAGAGCTACTCCTTGCTCAACGAAATGGATTCAACACCCCATATTAAACGCCTAAGAATATACCTGACTAGTAAGTATCTTAAAACCTATGGATTGCTATGTCTCCGAAAGAGAATCAAGCGTGTGTACAGGGGTATAAACGCAGCAGTGATAGGATTGGAGAGGTTCGGTGAGCAAATGAAGACCCTTTGAAGTCATATTGCATGGTACCCATTACACGGGTCTCAACTCTCCAGGTTTAAGGTATTCTTCCTTCAGCTAAAACATGCATGTGGAACCCAGAGTATGATCAACCATGTGATCGGGACACGTGTTCAAATATGTCTCAGTTTTCCTCCCCTGGTACTCGGGTGCAACATTCCAGACGCTTTACTAACACTCTCCCCACTTGGAGAGTCAACGCCTTTAACCTCCTGTTTGGCCCAGTTTGCAATTTCTGCGGAAGATGAACAGGAATAGGGAGAACCAATGAAAGACTAGCTGGAGGTGTCTGGACGGGCAAATTTAACTCTCATTTCCCACCAGGAAGAGGAAATAACCAAAGGCTCAGCGTGCCGTGCCGGAAACAGATTAGGGCCTGAAGCCATCCTGTGGTGTTGCGGCCAGCTCACAAGAAAGCGAGTTGAAGAAAGGAGCTCAGGGGCACTGTAATTCACAAAACTGTAGAGTTATAAATGACAGCTATCGTCCAAAAATATACTGAAGTAAGGCTGCCAAGAGGACTTGAAAGCGGGGCAGAATTGCAGGAAACCGATTTCAGGAGGTAGACTGGAATTGCATTGAAAGCATAGGAAAAGAGGCAGAACGTCCACAATGATGCACTTGGCCAAAAAGGGCGTATGCGTTTTTTCCTGAATATATTCAGGAAAAAACGGATACGCCCTTTTTGGCCAACCAAGCAAACTTGCAAAGGAAATCTGCACTACAATGAAGTCTCACTTCCCCCCGGTCAAAAGGGCCATCTGAAAAATGTGTAAAATCCAGAAAGGCAGGAAGGGCCATGGAGAACTGGGAGCCTTGTTATGCTGATGGGCGGGATGTAAATTGCCAACAGCCACTCAGGAGAAGTGTATGGTGTTTCCTGAAACATCTAAAAAACAAAGCAACAGAGCCTAGGGCACTTCCACTTATGGTCCTATAGCTTAGGGAAATTAAAATCAAAAAGACACAGCCACCCCAAAGTTTGGGACGCCTCTGTTTACAAGAACCTCGTTTACAGTACAAGTTCAACATCGCAGAAAGTGAAAATGGATAAAGAAGTTGTGGTATTTACTTACAAAGCAATATCACTCAGCAATGAAATCTATGTCATCAGGCCCTTAGCAGCACAATGAGTGGATTCAGGTATGATGATTCTAACTGAAATAAGTCACACAGAAAAAGAAACATCATAGGATATCACTAATACACGGAATGTAAACTTGGCTACACAGGAACTGAATTCCAAAACAGAACAGGGTCTCAAATTTAGAAAACCAACTTATGCTTGCTTAAGGGGAAAGGTGAGTTGGGGTGCTGCATAAAACCAGGATTGAAATGAGCACAGATAAAGTTCCTTAAGCCAAATATGGAATAGACAAGAGCTACTCCTTGCTCAATGAAATGGACTCAACACAGCATATTAAACGCCTAAGAATGTACCTGACTAGTAAGTATCTTAAAACCTATGGATTGCTATGTCTCCAAAAGAGAATCAAGCGTGTGTACAGGGGCATAAACGCAGCAGTGATAGGATTGGAGAGGTTCGGTGAGCAAATGAAGACCCTTTGAAGTCATATTGCATGGTACCCATTCCACGGGTCTCAACTCTCCAGGTTTAAGGTATTCTTCCTTCAGCTAAAACATGCATGTGGAACCCAGAGTATGATCAACCGTGTGAACGGGAGACGTGTTCAAATATGTCTCAGTTTTCCTCCCCTGGTACTCGGGTGCAACATTCCAGACACTTTACTAACACTCTCCCCACTTGGAGAGTCAGCGCCTTTAACCTCCTGTTTGGCCCAGTTTGCAATTTCTGCGGAAGACGAACAGGAATAGGGAGAACCAATGAGAGACTAGCTGGAGGTGTCTGGACGGGCAAATTTAACTCTCATTTCCCACCAGGAAGAGGAATTAACCAAAGGCTCAGCGTGCCATGCCGGAACCAGATTAGGGCCTGAAGCCATCCTGCGGTGTTGCGGCCAGCTCACAAGAAAGCGAGTTGAAGAAAGGAGCTCAGGGGCACTGTAATTCACAAACCTGCAGAGTTATAAATGACAGCTATCGTCCAAAAATATACTGAAGTAAGGCTGCCAAGAGGACTTGAAAGCGGGGCAGAATTGCAGGAAACCGATTTCAGGAGGTAGACTGGAATTGCATTGAAAGCATAGGAAAAGAAGCAGAACGTCCACAATGATGCACTTGGCCAAAAAGCGCGTATGCGTTTTTTCCTGAATATATTCAGGAAAAAACGCATACGCCCTTTTTGGCCAACCAAGCAAGCTTGCAAAGGAAATCTGCACTACAATGAAGTCTCACTTCCCCTCGGTCAAAAGGGCCATCTGAAAAAAGTGTAAAATCCAGAAAGGCAGGACAGGCCATGGAGAACTGGGAGCCTTTTTATGCTGATGGGCGGGATGTAAACTGCCAACAGACACTCAGGAGAAGTGTATGGTGTTTCCTGAAACATCTAAAAAACAAAGCAACAGAGCCTAGGGCACTTCCACTTATGGTCCTATAGCTTAGGGAAATTAAAATCAAAAAGATACAGCCACCCCAAAGTTTGGGACGCCTCTGTTTGCAAGAACCTCGTTTACCGTACAAGTTCAATGTCACAGAAAGTGAAAAATGGATAAAGAACTTGTGGTACTTACGTACAATGCAGTATCACTCAGCAATGAAATCTATGTCATCAGGCCCGTAGCAGCATATTAAGTGGATTCAGGTATGATGATTCTAACTGAAATAAGACACACAGAAAAAGAAACATCATAAGATATCACTAATACACGGAATGTAAACTTGGCTAAACAGGAACTGAATTACAGAACAGAACAGGGTCTCAAATTTAGAAAACCAACTTATGCTTGCTTAAGGGGAAAGGTGAGTTGGGGTGCTGCATAAAACCAGAGATTGAAATGAGCACAGATAAAGTTCCTTAAGCCAAATATGGAATAGACAAGAGCTACTCCTTGCTCAACGAAATGGACTCAACACCCCATATTAAACGCCTAAGAATGTACCTGACTAGTAAGTATCTTAAAACCTATGGATTGCTATGTCTCCTAAAGAGAATCAAGCGTGTGTACAGGGGCATAAACGCAGCAGTGATAGGATTGGAGAAGTTCGGTGAGCAAATGAAGACCCTTTGAAGTCATATTGCATGGTATCCATTCCACGGGTGTCAACTCTCCAGGTTTAAGGTATTCTTCCTTCAGCTAAAACATGCATGTGGAACCCAGAGTATGATCAACCGTGTGAACGGGAGACGTGTTCAAATATGTCTCAGTTTTCCTCCCCTGGTACTCGGGTGCAACATTCCAGACGCTTTACTAACACTCTCCCCACTTGGAGAGTCAGCGCCTTTAACCTCCTGTTTGGCCAAGTTTGCAATTTCTGCGGAAGATGAACAGCAATAGGGAGAACCAATGAGAGACTAGCTGGAGGTGTCTGGACGGGCAAATTTAACTCTCATTTCCCACCAGGAAGAGGAAATAACCAAAGGCTCAGCGTGCCGTGCCAGAACCAGATTAGGGCCTGAAGCCATCCTGTGGTGTTGCGGCCAGCTCACAAGAAAGCGAGTTGAAGAAAGGAGCTCAGGGGCACTGTAATTCACAAACCTGCAGAGTTATAAATGACAGCTATTGTCCAAAAATATACTGAAGTAAGGCTGCCAAGAGGACTTGAAAGCGGGGCAGAATTGCAGGAAACCGATTTCAGGAGGTAGACTGGAATTGCATTGAAAGCATAGGAAAAGAGGCAGAACGTCCACAATGATGCACTTAGCCAAAAGGGAGTATGCGTTTTTTCCTGAATATATTCAGGAAAAAACGCATACGCCCTTTTTGGCCAACCAAGCAAGCTTGCAAAGGAAATCTGCACTACAATGAAGTCTCACTTCCCCCCGGTCAAAAGGGCCATCTGAAAAAAGTGTAAAATCCAGAAAGGCAGGACAGGCCATGGAGAACTGGGAGCCTTGTTATGCTGATGGGCCGGATGTAAATTGCCAACAGCCACTCGGGAGAAGTGTATGGTGTTTCCTGAAACATCTAAAAAACAAAGCAACAGAGCCTAGGGCACTTCCACTTATGGTCCTATAGCTTAGGGAAATTAAAATCAAAAAGACACAGACAACCCAAAGTTTGGGACGCCTCTGTTTACAAGAACCTCGTTTACCGTACAAGTTCAATATCACAGAAAGTGAAAAATGGATAAAGAACTTGTGGTACTTACGTACTATGCACTATCACTCAGCAATGAAATCTATGTCATCAGGCCCATAGCACCATAATGAGTGGATTCAGGTATGATGATTCTAACTGAAATAAGTCACACAGAAAAAGAAACATCATAAGATATCAGTAATACACGGAATGTAAACTTGGCTACACAGGAACTGAATTACAGAACAGAACAGGGTCTCAAATTTAGAAAACCAACTTATGCTTGCTTAAGGGGAAAGGTGAGTTGGGGTGCTGCATAAAACCAGAGATTGAAATGAGCACAGATAAAGTTCCATAAGCCAAATATGGAATAGACAAGAGCTACTCCTTGCTCAATGAAGTGGACTCAACACCGCATATTAAACGCCTAAGAATGTACCTGACTAGTAAGTATCTTAAAACCTATGGATTGCTATGTCTCCGAAAGAGAATCAAGCATGTGTACAGGGGCATAAAGGCAGCAGTGATAGGATTGGAGAGGTTCGGTGAGCAAATGAAGACCCTTTGAAGTCATATTGCATGGTACCCATTCCACGGGTCTCAAATACCCAGGTTTAAGGTATTCTTCCTTCAGCTAAAACATGCATG
Organism: Globicephala melas; assembly: GCF_963455315.2. Taxonomy (NCBI): domain Eukaryota; kingdom Metazoa; phylum Chordata; class Mammalia; order Artiodactyla; family Delphinidae; genus Globicephala; species Globicephala melas. Next base: position 1,165,978 of record NW_027207249.1, on the reverse strand, counting down.
TGGAACCCAGAGTATGATCAACCGTGTGAACGGGAGACGTGTTCAAATATGTCTCAGTTTTCCTCCCCTGGTACTCGGGTGCAACATTCCAGACGCTTTACTAACACTCTCCCGACTTGGAGACTCAGTCCCTTTAACCTCCTGTTTGGCCCAGTTTGCAATTTCTGTGGAAGATGAACAGGAATAGCGAGAACCAATGAGAGACTAGCTGGAGGTGTCTGGACGGGCAAATTTAACTCTCATTTCCCACCAGGAAGAGGAAATAACCAAAGGCTCAGCGTGCCGTGCCGGAACCAGATTAGGGCCTGAAGCCATCCTGCGGTGTTGCGGCCAGCTCACAAGAAAGAGAGTTGAAGAAAGGAGCTCAGGGGCACTGTAATTCACAAACCTGCAGAGTTATAAATGACAGCTATCGTCCAAAAATATACTGAAGTAAGGCTGCCAAGAGGACTTGAAAGCGGGGCAGAATTGCAGGAAACCAATTTCAGGAGGTAGACTGGAATTGCATTGAAAGCATAAGAAAAGAGGCAGAACGTCCACAATGATGTACTTGGCCAAAAAGGGCATATGCGTTTTTTCCTGAATATATTCAGGAAAAAACGCATACGCACTTTTTGGCCAACCAAGCAAGCTTGCAAAGGAAATCTGCACTACAATGAAGTCTCACTTCCCCCCGGTCAAAAGGGCCATCTGAAAAAAGTGTAAAATCCAGAAAGGCAGGACAGGCCATGGAGAACTGGGAGCCTTGTTATGCTGATGGGTGGGATGTAAATTGCCAACAGACACTGGGGAGAAGTGTATGGTGTTTCCTGAAACATCTAAAAAACAAAGCAACAGAGCCTAGGGCACTTCCACTTATGGTCCTATAGCTTAGGGAAATTAAAATCAAAAAGACACAGCCACCCCAAAGTTTGGGAAGCCTCTGTTTACAAGAACCTCATTTACAGTACAAGTTCAACATCGCAGAAAGTGAAAAATGGATAAAGAACTTGTTGTACTTACGTACAATGCAGTATCACTCAGCAATGAAATCTATGTCATCTGGTCCGTAGCAGCATAATGAGTGGATTCAGGTACGATGATTCTAACTGAAATAAGTCACACAGAAAAAGAAACATCATAAGATATCACTAATACACGGAATGTAAACTTGGCTACACCGGAACTGAATTCCAAAACAGAACAGGGTCTCAAATTTAGAAAACCAACTTATGCTTGCTTAAGGGTAAAGGTGAGTTGGGGTGCTGCATAAAACCAGAGATTGAAATGAGCACAGATAAAGTTCCTTAAGCCAAATATGGAATAGACAAGAGCTACTCCTTGCTCAACGAAATGGACTCAACACCCCATATTAAACGCCTAAGAATGTACCTGACTAGTAAGTATCTTAAAACCTATGGATTGCTATGTCTCCAAAAGAGAATCAAGCGTGTGTACAGGGGCATAAACGCAGCAGTGATAGGATTGGAGAGGTTCGGTGAGCAAATGAAGACCCTTTGAAGTCATATTGCATGGTACCCATTCCACGGGTCTCAACTCTCCAGGTTTAAGGTATTCTTCCTTCAGCTGAAACTTGCATGTGGAACCCAGAGTATGATCAACCATGTGAACGGGAGAAGTGTTCAAATATGTCTCAGTTTTCCTCCCATGGTACTCGGGTGCAACATTCCAGACGCTTTACTAACACTCTCCCCACTTGGAGAGTCAGCCCCTTTAACCTCCTGTTTGGCCCAGTTTGCAATTTCTGCGGAAGATGAACAGGAATAGGGAGAACCAATGAGAGACTAGCTGGAGGTGTCTGGACGGGCAAATTTAACTCTCATTTCCCACCAGGAAGAGGAAATAACTAAAGGCTCAGCGTGCCGTGCCGGAACCAGATTAGGGCCTGAAGCCATCCTGCGGTGTTGCGGCCAGCTCACAAGAAAGCGAGTTGAAGAAAGGAGCTCAGGGGCACTGTAATTCACAAACCTGCAGAGTTATAAATGACAGCTATCGTCCAAAAATATACTGAAGTAAGGCTGCCAAGAGGACTTGAAAGCGGGGCAGAATTGCAGGAAACCGATTTCAGGAGGTAGACTGGAATTGCATTGAAAGCATAGGAAAAGAGGCAGAACGTCCACAATGATGTACTTGGCCAAAAAGGACGTATGCGTTTTTTTCTGAATATATTCAGGAAAAAACGCATACGCCCTTTTTGGCCAACCAAGCAAGCTTGCAAAGGACATCTGCACTACAATGAAGTCTCACTTACCCCCGGTCAAAAGGGCCATCTGAAAAAAGTGTAAAATCCAGAAAGGCAGGACAGGCCATGGAGAATTGGGAGCCTTGTTATGCTGATGGGCGGGATGTAAATTGCCAACAGACACTCGGGAGAAGTGTATGGTGTTTCCTGAAACATCTAAAAAACAAAGCAACAGAGCCTAGGGCACTTCCACTTATGGTCCTATAGCTTAGGAAAATTAAAATAAAAAAGACACAGCCACCCCAAAGTTTGGGACGCCTCTGTTTACAAGACCCTCATTTACAGTACAAGTTCAACATCGCAGAAAGTGAAAAATGGATAAAGAACTTGTGGTACTTACGTACAATGCAGTATCACTCAGCAATGAAATCTATGTCATCAGGCCCGTAGCAGCATAATGAGTGGATTCAGGTATGATGATTCTAACTGAAATAAGTCACACAGAAAAAGAAACATCATAAGATATCACTAATACACGGAATGTAAACTTGGCTACACAGGAACTGAATTCCAAAACAGAACAGGGTCTCAAATTTAGAAAACCAACTTATGCTTGCTTAAGGGGAAAGGTGAGTTGGGGTGCTGCATAAAACCAGTGATTGAAATGAGCACAGATAAAGTTCCTTAAGCCAAATATTGAATAGACAAGAGCTACTCCTTGCTCAACGAAATGGACACAACACCCCATATTAAACGCCTAAGAATGTACCTGACTAGTAAGTATCTTAAAACCTATGGATTGCTATGTCTCCAAAAGAGAATCAAGCGTGTGTACAGGGGCATAAACGCAGCAGTGATAGGATTGGAGAGGTTCGGTGAGCAAATGAAGACCCTTTGAAGTCATATTGCATGGTACCCATTCCACGGGTTTCAACTACCCAGGTTAAAGGTATTCTTCCTTCAGCTAAAACATGCATGTGGAACCTAGAGTATGATCAACCATGTGATCGGGAGACGTGTTCAAATATGTCTCAGTTTTCGTATCCTGGTACTCGGGTGCAACATTCCAGACGCTTTACTAACACTCTCCCGACTTGGAGAGTCAGTCCCTTTAACCTCCTGTTTGGCCCAGTTTGCAATTTCTGCGGAAGATGAACAGGAATAGCGAGAACCAATGAGAGACTAGCTGGAGGTGTCTGGACGGGCAAATTTAACTCTCATTTCCCACCAGGAAGAGGAATTAACCAAAGGCTCAGCGTGCCGTGCCGGAACCAGATTAGGGCCTGAAGCCATCCTGCGGTGTTGCGGCCAGGTCACAAGAAAGCGAGTTGAAGAAAGGAGCTCAGGGGCACTGTAATTCACAAACCTGCAGAGTTATAAATGACAGCTATCGTCCAATAATATACTGAAGTAAGGCTGCCAAGAGGACTTGAAAGCGGGGCAGAATTGCAGGAAACCGATTTCAGGAGGTAGACTGGAATTGCATTGAAAGCATAGGAAAAGAGGCAGAACGTCCACAATGATGCACTTGGCCAAAAAGGGCGTATGCGTTTTTTCCTGAATATATTCAGGAAAAAGGCATACGCCCTTTTTGGCCAACCAAGCAAACTTGCAAAGGAAATCTGCACTACAATGAAGTCTCACTTCCCCCCGGTCAAAAGGGCCATCGGAAAAAAGTGTAAAATCCAGAAAGGCAGGACAGGCCATGGAGAACTGGGAGCCTTGTTATGCTGATGGGCGGGATGTAAATTGCCAACAGACACTGGGGAGAAGTGTATGGTGTTTCCTGAAACATCTAAAAAACAAAGCAACAGAGCCTAGGGCACTTCCACGTATGGTCCTATAGCTTAGGAAAATTAAAATAAAAAAGACACAGCCACCCCAAAGTTGGGACGCCTCTGTTTACAAGAACCTCGTTTACATTACAAGTTCAACATCGCAGAAAGTGAAAAATGGATAAAGAAGTTGTGGTATTTACTTACAAAGCAATGTCACTCAGCAATGAAATCTATGTCATCTGGCCCGTAGTAGCACAATGAGTGGATTCAGGTATGATGATTCTAACTGAAATAAGTCACACAGAAAAAGAAACATCATAAGATATCAGTAATACACGGAATGTAAACTGGGCTACACAGGAACTGAATTACAGAACAGAACAGGGTCTCAAATTTAGAAAACCAACTTATGCTTGCTTAAGGGTAAAGGTGAGTTGGGGTGCTGCATAACACCAGAGATTGAAATGAGCACAGATAAAGTTCCTTAAGCCAAATATGGAATAGACAAGAGCTACTCCTTGCTCAACGAAATGGACTCAACACCGCATATTAAACGCCTAAGAATGTACCTGACTAGTAAGTACCTTAAAACCTATGGATTGCTATGTCTCCGAAAGAGAATCAAGCATGTGTACAGGGGCATAAACGCAGCAGTGATAGGATTGGAGAGGTTCGGTGAGCAAATGAAGACCCTTTGAAGTCATATTGCATGGTACCCATTCCACGGGTTTCAACTACCCAGGTTTAAGGTATTCTTCCTTCAGCTAAAACATGCATGTGGAACCTAGAGTATGATCAACCATGTGATCGGGAGACGTGTTCAAATATGTCTCAGTTTTCGTACCCTGGTACTCGGGTGCAACATTCCAGACGCTTTACTAACACTCTCCCCACTTGGAGAGTCAGTCCCTTTAACCTCCTGTTTGGCCCAGTTTGCAATTCCTGCGGAAGATGAACAGGAATAGGGAGAACCAATGAGAGACTAGCTGGAGGTGTCTGGACGGGCAAATTTAACTCTCATTTCCCACCAGGAAGAGGAAATAACCAAAGGCTCAGCGTGCCGTGCCGGAACCAGATTAGGGCCTGAAGCCATCCTGCGGTGTTGCGGCCAGCTCACAAGAAAGCGAGTTGAAGAAAGGAGCTCAGGGGCACTGTAATTCACAAACCTGCAGAGTTATAAATGACAGCTATCGTCCAAAAATATACTGAAGTAAGGCTGCCAGGAGGACTTGAAAGCGGGACAGAATTGCAGGAAACCGATTTCAGGAGGTAGACTGGAATTGCATTGAAAGCATAGGAAAAGAGGCAGAACGTCCACAATGATGCACTTGACCAAAAAGGGCGTATGCGTTTTTTCCTGAATATATTCAGGAAAAAAGGCATACGCCCTTTTTGGCCAACCAGGCAAGCTTGCAATGGAAATCGGCACTACAATGAAGTCTCACTTCCCCCCGGTCAAAAGGGCCATCTGAAAAAAGTGTAAAATCCAGAAAGGCAGGACAGGCCATGGAGAACTGGCAGCCTTGTTATGCTGATGGGCGGGATGTAAATTGCCAACAGACACTCGGGAGAAGTGTATGGTGTTTCCTGAAACATCTAAAAAACAAAGCAACAGAGCCTAGGGCACTTCCACTTATGGTCCTATAGCTTAGGGAAATTAAAATCAAAAAGACACAGCCACCCCAAAGTTTGGGACGCCTCTGTTTACAAGAACCTCGTTTACAGTACAAGTTCAACATCGCAGAAAGTGAAAAATGGATAAAGAACTTGTGGTACTTACGTACAATGCAGTATCACTCAGCAATGAAATCTATGTCATCTGGCCCGTAGCAGCATAATGAGTGGATTCAGGTACGATGATTCTAACTGAAATAAGTCACACAGAAAAAGAAACATCATAAGATATCACTAATACACGGAATGTAAACTTGGCTACACAGGAACTGAATTCCAAAACAGAACAGGGTCTCAAATTTAGGAAACCAACTTATGCTTGCTTAAGGGGAAAGGTGAGTTGGGGTGCTGCATAAAACCAGAGATTGAAATGAGCACAGATAAAGTTCCTTAAGCCAAATATGGAATAGACAAGAGCTACTCCTTGCTCAACGAAATGGACTCAACACCCCATATTAAACGCCTAAGAATGTACCTGACTAGTAAGTATCTTAAAACCTATGGATTGCTATGTCTCCGAAAGAGAATCAAGCATGTGTACAGGGACATAAACGCAGCAGTGATAGGATTGGAGAGGTTCGGTGAGCAAATGCAGACCCTTTGAAGTCATATTGCATGGTACCCATTACACGGGTCTCAACTCTCCAGGTTTAAGGTATTCTTCCTTCAGCTAAAACATGCATGTGGAACCCAGAGTATGATCAACCGTGTGAACGGGAGACGTGTTCAAATATGTCTCAGTTTTCCTCCCCTGGTACTCGGGTGCAACATTCAAGATGCTTTACTAACACTCTCCCCACTTGGAGAATCAGCGCCTTTAACCTCCTGTTTGGCTCAATTTGCAATTTCTGCGGAAGATGAACAGGAATAGCCAGAACCAATGAGAGACTAGCTGGAGGTGTCTGGACGGGCAAATTTAACTCTCATTTCCCACCAGGAAGAGGAAATAACCAAAGGCTCAGCGTGCTGTGCCGGAACCAGATTAGGGCCTGAAGCCATCCTGTGGTGTTGCGGCCAGCTCAAAAGAAAGCGAATTGAAGAAAGGAGCTCAGGGGCACTGTAATTCACAAACCTGCAGAGTTATAAATGACAGCTATCGTCCAAAAATATACTGAAGTAAGGCTGCCAAGAGGACTTGAAAGCGGGGCAGAATTGCAGGAAACCGATTTCAGGAGGTAGACTGGAATTGCATTGAAAGCATAGGAAAAGAGGCAGAACGTCCACAATGATGCACTTGGCCAAAAAGGGCGTATGCGTTTTTTCCTGAATATATTCAGGAAAAAGGCATACGCCCTTTTTGGCCAACCAAGCAAACTTGCAAAGGAAATCTGCACTACAATGAAGTCTCACTTCCCCCCGGTCAAAAGGGCCATCGGAAAAAAGTGTAAAATCCAGAAAGGCAGGACAGGCCATGGAGAACTGGGAGCCTTGTTATGCTGATGGGCGGGATGTAACTTGCCAACAGACACTCGGGAGAAGTGTATGGTGTTTCCTGAAACATCTAAAAAACAAAGCAACAGAGCCTAGGGCACTTCCACTTATCGTCCTATAGCTTAGGGAAATTAAAATCAAAAAGACACAGCCACCCCAAAGTTTGGGACGCCTCTGTTTACAAGAACCTCATTTACAGTACAAGTTCAACATCGCAGAAAGTGAAAAATGGATAAAGAACTTGTGGTACTTACGTACAATGCAGTATCACTCAGCAATGAAATCTATGTCATCTGACCCGTAGCAGCATAATGAGTGGATTCAGGTACGATGATTCTAACTGAAATAAGTCACACAGAAAAAGAAACATCATAAGATATCACTAATACACGGAATGTAAACTTGGCTACACAGGAACTGAATTCCAAAACAGAACAGGGTCTCAAATTTAGAAAACCAACTTATGCTTGCTTAAGGGGAAAGGTGAGTTGGGGTGCTGCATAAAACCAGAGATTGAAATGAGCACAGATAAAGTTCCTTAAGCCAAATATGGAATAGACAAGAGCTACTCCTTGCTCAACGAAATGGACTCAACACCCCATATTAAACGCCTAAGAATGTACCTGACTAGTAAGTATCTTAAAACCTATGGATTGCTATGTCTCCAAAAGAGAATCAAGCGTGTGTACAGGGGCATAAACGCAGCAGTGATAGGATTGGAGAGTTTCGGTGAGCAAATGAAGACCCTTTGAAGTCATATTGCATGGTACCCATTCCACGGGTTTCAACTACCCAGGTTAAAGGTATTCTTCCTTCAGCTAAAACATGCATGTGGAACCTAGAGTATGATCAACCATGTGATCGGGAGACGTGTTCAAATATGTCTCAGTTTTCGTATCCTGGTACTCGGGTGCAACATTCCAGACGCTTTACTAACACTCTCCCGACTTGGAGAGTCAGTCCCTTTAACCTCCTGTTTGGCCCAGTTTGCAATTTCTGTGGAAGATGAACAGGAATAGCGAGAACCAATGAGAGACTAGCTGGAGGTGTCTGGACGGGCAAATTTAACTCTCATTTCCCACCAGGAAGAGGAATTAACCAAAGGCTCAGCGTGCCGTGCCGGAACCAGATTAGGGCCTGAAGCCATCCTGCGGTGTTGCGGCCAGGTCACAAGAAAGCGAGTTGAAGAAAGGAGCTCAGGGGCACTGTAATTCACAAACCTGCAGAGTTATAAATGACAGCTATCGTCCAAAAATATACTGAAGTAAGGCTGCCAAGAGGACTTGAAAGCGGGGCAGAATTGCAGGAAACCGATTTCAGGAGGTAGACTGGAATTGCATTGAAAGCATAGGAAAAGAGGCAGAACGTCCACAATGATGCACTTGGCCAAAAAGGGCGTATGCGTTTTTTCCTGAATATATTCAGGAAAAAGGCATACGCACTTTTTGGCCAACCAAGCAAACTTGCAAAGGAAATCTGCACTACAATGAAGTCTCACTTCCCCCCGGTCAAAAGGGCCATCGGAAAAAAGTGTAAAATCCAGAAAGGCAGGACAGGCCATGGAGAACTGGGAGCCTTGTTATGCTGATGGGCGGGATGTAAATTGCCAACAGACACTGGGGAGAAGTGTATGGTGTTTCCTGAAACATCTAAAAAACAAAGCAACAGAGCCTAGGGCACTTCCACGTATGGTCCTATAGCTTAGGAAAATTAAAATAAAAAAGACACAGCCACCCCAAAGTTGGGACGCCTCTGTTTACAAGAACCTCGTTTACATTACAAGTTCAACATCGCAGAAAGTGAAAAATGGATAAAGAAGTTGTGGTATTTACTTACAAAGCAATGTCACTCAGCAATGAAATCTATGTCATCTGGCCCGTAGCAGCACAATGAGTGGATTCAGGTATGATGATTCTAACTGAAATAAGTCACACAGAAAAAGAAACATCATAAGATATCAGTAATACACGGAATGTAAACTTGGCTACACAGGAACTGAATTACAGAACAGAACAGGGTCTCAAATTTAGAAAACCAACTTATGCTTGCTTAAGGGTAAAGGTGAGTTGGGGTGCTGCATAACAGAGATTGAAATGAGCACAGATAAAGTTCCTTAAGCCAAATATGGAATAGACAAGAGCTACTCCTTGCTCAACGAAATGGACTCAACACCGCATATTAAACGCCTAAGAATGTACCTGACTAGTAAGTACCTTAAAACCTATGGATTGCTATGTCTCCGAAAGAGAATCAAGCATGTGTACAGGGGCATAAACGCAGCAGTGATAGGATTGGAGAGGTTCGGTGAGCAAATGAAGACCCTTTGAAGTCATATTGCATGGTACCCATTCCACGGGTTTCAACTACCCAGGTTTAAGGTATTCTTCCTTCAGCTAAAACATGCATGTGGAACCTAGAGTATGATCAACCATGTGATCGGGAGACGTGTTCAAATATGTCTCAGTTTTCGTACCCTGGTACTCGGGTGCAACATTCCAGACGCTTTACTAACACTCTCCCCACTTGGAGAGTCAGTCCCTTTAACCTCCTGTTTGGCCCAGTTTGCAATTCCTGCGGAAGATGAACAGGAATAGGGAGAACCAATGAGAGACTAGCTGGAGGTGTCTGGACGGGCAAATTTAACTCTCATTTCCCACCAGGAAGAGGAAATAACCAAAGGCTCAGCGTGCCGTGCCGGAACCAGATTAGGGCCTGAAGCCATCCTGCGGTGTTGCGGCCAGCTCACAAGAAAGCGAGTTGAAGAAAGGAGCTCAGGGGCACTGTAATTCACAAACCTGCAGAGTTATAAATGACAGCTATCGTCCAAAAATATACTGAAGTAAGGCTGCCAGGAGGACTTGAAAGCGGGACAGAATTGCAGGAAACCGATTTCAGGAGGTAGACTGGAATTGCATTGAAAGCATAGGAAAAGAGGCAGAACGTCCACAATGATGCACTTGACCAAAAAGGGCGTATGCGTTTTTTCCTGAATATATTCAGGAAAAAAGGCATACGCCCTTTTTGGCCAACCAAGCAAGCTTGCAATGGAAATCTGCACTACAATGAAGTCTCACTTCCCCCCGGTCAAAAGGGCCATCTGAAAAAAGTGTAAAATCCAGAAAGGCAGGACAGGCCATGGAGAACTGGGAGCCTTGTTATGCTGATGGGCGGGATGTAAATTGCCAACAGACACTCGGGAGAAGTGTATGGTGTTTCCTGAAACATCTAAAAAACAAAGCAACAGAGCCTAGGGCACTTCCACTTATGGTCCTATAGCTTAGGGAAATTAAAATCAAAAAGACACAGCCACCCCAAAGTTTGGGACGCCTCTGTTTACAAGAACCTCGTTTACAGTACAAGTTCAACATCGCAGAAAGTGAAAAATGGATAAAGAACTTGTGGTACTTACGTACAATGCAGTATCACTCAGCAATGAAATCTATGTCATCTGACCCGTAGCAGCATAATGAGTGGATTCAGGTACGATGATTCTAACTGAAATAAGTCACACAGAAAAAGAAACTTCATAAGATATCACTAATACACGGAATGTAAACTTGGCTACACAGGAACTGAATTCCAAAACAGAACAGGGTCTCAAATTTAGAAAACCAACTTATGCTTGCTTAAGGGGAAAGGTGAGTTGGGGTGCTGCATAAAACCAGAGATTGAAATGAGCACAGATAAAGTTCCTTAAGCCAAATATGGAATAGACAAGAGCTACTCCTTGCTCAACGAAATGGACTCAACACCCCATATTAAACGCCTAAGAATGTACCTGACTAGTAAGTATCTTAAAACCTATGGATTGCTATGTCTCCAAAAGAGAATCAAGCGTGTGTACAGGGGCATAAACGCAGCAGTGATAGGATTGGAGAGGTTCGGTGAGCAAATGAAGACCCTTTGAAGTCATATTGCATGGTACCCATTACACGGGTCTCAACTCTCCAGGTTTAAGGTATTCTTCCTTCAGCTAAAACATGCATGTGGAACCCAGAGTATGATCAACCGTGTGAACGGGAGACGTGTTCAAATATGTCTCAGTTTTCCTCCCCTGGTACTCGGGTGCAACATTCAAGATGCTTTACTAACACTCTCCCCACTTGGAGAATCAGCGCCTTTAACCTCCTGTTTGGCCCAATTTGCAATTTCTGCGGAAGATGAACAGGAATAGCCAGAACCAATGAGAGACTAGCTGGAGGTGTCTGGACGGGCAAATTTAACTCTCATTTCCCACCAGGAAGAGGAATTAACCAAAGGCTCAGCGTGCCGTGCCGGAACCAGATTAGGGCCTGAAGCCATCCTGCGGTGTTGCGGCCAGGTCACAAGAAAGCGAGTTGAAGAAAGGAGCTCAGGGGCACTGTAATTCACAAACCTGCAGAGTTATAAATGACAGCTATCGTCCAAAAATATACTGAAGTAAGGCTGCCAAGAGGACTTGAAAGCGGGGCAGAATTGCAGGAAACCGATTTCAGGAGGTAGACTGGAATTGCATTGAAAGCATAGGAAAAGAGGCAGAACGTCCACAATGATGCACTTGGCCAAAAAGGGCGTATGCGTTTTTTCCTGAATATATTCAGGAAAAAACGCATAGGCCCTTTTTGGCCAACCAAGCAAGCTTGCAAAGGAAATCTGCACTACAATGAAGTCTCACTTCCCCCCGGTCAAAAGGGCCATCTGAAAAAAGTGTAAAATCCAGAAAGGCAGGACAGGCCATGGAGAACTGGGAGCCTTGTTATGCTGATGGGCGGGATGTAAATTGCCAACAGACACTCGGGAGAAGTGTATGGTGTTTCCTGAAACATCTAAAAAACAAAGCAACAGAGCCTAGGGCACTTCCACTTATGGTCCTATAGCTTAGGGAAATTAAAACAAAAAAGACACAGCCAACCCAAAGTTTGGGAAGCCTCTGTTTACAAGAACCTCCTTTACCGTACAAGTTCAATATCACAGAAAGTGAAAAATGGATAAAGAACTTGTGGTACTTACGTACAATGCAGTATCACTCAGCAATGAAATCTATGTTATCAGGCCCGTAGCAGCATAATGAGTGGATTCAGGTACGATGATTCTAACTGAAATAAGTCACACAGAAAAAGAAACGTCATAAGATATCACTAATACACGGAATGTAAACTTGGCTACACAGGAACTGAATTCCAAAACAGAACAGGATCTCAAATTTAGAAAACCAACTTATGCTTGCTTAAGGGGAAAGGTGAGTTGGGGTGCTGCATAAAACCAGAGATTGAAATGAGCACAGATAAAGTTCCTTAAGCCAAATATGGAATAGGCAAGAGCTACTCCTTGCTCAATGAAATGGACTCAACACCCCATATTAAACGCCTAAGAATGTACCTGACTAGTAACTATCTTAAAACCTATGGATTGCTATGTCTCCAAAAGAGAATCAAGCATGTGTACAGGGGCATAAACTCAGCAGTGATAGGATTGGAGAGGTTCGGTGAGCAAATGAAGACCCTTTGAAGTCATATTGCATGGTACCCATTCCACGGGTCTCAACTCTCCAGGTTTAATGTATTCTTCCTTCAGCTAAAACATGCATGTGGAACCCAGAGTATGATCAACCATGTGATCGGGAGACGTGTTCAAATATGTCTCAGTTTTCGTACCCTGGTACTCGGGTGCAACATTCCAGATGCTTTACTAACACTCTCCCGACTTGGAGAGTCAGTCCCTTTAACCTCCTGTTTGGCCCAGTTTGCAATTTCTGCGGAAGATGAACAGGAATAGCGAGAACCAATGAGAGACTAGCTGGAGGTGTCTGGACGGGCAAATTTAACTCTCATTTCCCACCAGGAAGAGGTAATACCCAAAGGCTCAGCGTGCCGTGCCGGAACCAGATTAGGGCCTGAAGCCATCCTGCGGTGTTGCGGCCAGCTCACAAGAAAGTGAGTTGAAGAAAGGAGCTCAGGGGCACTGTAATTCACAAACCTGCAGAGTTATAAATGACAGCTATCGTCCAAAAATATACTGAAGTAAGGCTGCCAAGAGGACTTGAAAGCGGGGCAGAATTGCAGGAAACCGATTTCAGGAGGTAGACTGGAATTGCATTGAAAGCATAGGAAAAGAGGCAGAACGTCCACAATGATGCACTTGGCCAAAAAGGGCGTATGCGTTTTTTCCTGAATATATTCAAGAAAAAACGCATACGCCCTTTTTGGCCAACCAAGCAAGCTTGCAAAGGAAATCTGCACTACAATGAAGTCTCACTTCCCCCCGGTCAATAGGGCCATCTGAAAAAAGTGTAAAATCCAGAAAGGCAGGACAAGCCATGGAGAACTGGGAGCCTTGTTATGCTGATGGGCGGGATGTAAATTGCCAACAGACACTCGGGAGAAGTGTATGGTGTTTCCTGAAACATCTAAAAAACAAAGCAACAGAGCCTAGGGCACTTCCACTTATGGTCCTATAGCTTAGGGAAATTAAAATCAAAAAGACACAGCCACCCCAAACTTTGGGACGCCTCTGTTTACAAGAACCTCGTTTACAGTACAAGTTCAACATCGCAGAAAGTGAAAAATGGATAAAGAAGTTGTGGTATTTCCTTACAAAGCAATATCACTCAGCAATGAAATCTATGTCATCAGGCCCGTAGCAGCACAATGAGTGGATTCAGGTATGATGATTCTAACTGAAATAAGTCACACAGAAAAAGAAACATCATAAGATATCAGTAATACACGGAATGTAAACTTGGCTACACAGGAACTGAATTACAGAACAGAACAGGGTCTCAAATTTAGAAAACCAACTTATGCTTGCTTAAGGGGAAAGGTGAGTTGGGGTGCTGCATAAAACCAGAGATTGAAATGAGCACAGATAAAGTTCCTTAAGCCAAATATGGAATAGACAAGAGCTACTCCTTGCTCAATGAAATGGACTCAACACCCCATATTAAACGCCTAAGAATGTACCTGACTAGTTACTATGTTAAAACCTATGGATTGCTATGTCTCCGAAAGAGAATGAAGCATGTGTACAGGGACATAAACGCAGCAGTGATAGGATTGGAGAGGTTCGGTGAGCAAATGAAGACCCTTTGAAGTCATATTGCATGGTACCCATTCCATGGGTTTCAACTACCCAGGTTTAAGGTATTCTTCCTTCAGCTAAAACATGCATGTGGAACCTAGAGTATGATCAACCATGTGATCGGGAGACATGTTCTAAATATGTCTCAGTTTTTGTACCCTGGTACTCGGGTGCAACATTCCAGACGCTTTACTAACACTCTCCCGACTTGGAGAGTCAGTCCCTTTAACCTCCTGTTTGGCCCAGGTTGCAATTTCTGCGGAAGATGAACAGGAATAGCCAGAACCAATGAGAGACTAGCTGGAGGTGTCTGGACGGGCAAATTTAACTCTCATTTCCCACCAGGAAGAGGAATTAACCAAAGGCTCAGCGTGCCGTGCCGGAACCAGATTAGGGCCTGAAGCCATCCTGCGGTGTTGCGGCCAGCTCACAAGAAAGCGAGTTGAAGAAAGGAGCTCAGGGGCACTGTAATTCACAAACCTGCAGAGTTATAAATGACAGCTATCGTCCAAAAATATACTGAAGTAAGGCTGCCAAGAGGACTTGAAAGCGGGGCAGAATTGCAGGAAACCGATTTCAGGAGGTAGACAGGAATTGCATTGAAAGCATAGGAAAAGAGGCAGAACGTCCACAATGATGCACTTAGCCAAAAGGGCGTATGCGTTTTTTCCTGAATATATTCAGGAAAAAACGCATACGCCCTTTTTGGCCAACCAAGCAAGCTTGCAAAGGACATCTGCACTACAATGAAGTCTCACTTCCCCCCGGTCAAAAGGGCCATCTGAAAAAAGTGTAAAATCCAGAAAGGCAGGACAGGCCATGGAGAACTGGGAGCCTTGTTATGCTGATGGGCGGGATGTAAATTGCCAACAGCCACTCGGGAGAAGTGTATGGTGTTTCCTGAAACATCTAAAAAACAAAGCAACAGAGCCTAGGTCACTTCCACTTATCGTCCTATAGCTTAGGGAAATTAAAATCAAAAAGACACAGCCACCCCAAAGTTTGGGACGCCTCTGTTTACAAGAACCTCGTTTACCGTACAAGTTCAATATCACAGAAATTGAAAAATGGATAAAGAACTTGTGGTACTTACGTACAATGCAGTATCACTCAGCAATGAAATCTATGTCATCAGGCCCGTAGCAGCATAATGAGTGGATTCAGGTTTGATGATTCTAACTGAAATAAGTCACACAGAAAAAGAAACATCATAAGATATCAGTAATACACGGAATGTAAACTTGGCTACACAGGAACTGAATTACAGAACAGAACAGGGTCTCAAATTTAGAAAACCAACTTATGCTTGCTTAAGGGGAAAGGTAAGTTGGGGTGCTGCATAAGACCAGAGATTGAAATGAGCACAGATAAAGTTCCTTAAGCCAAATATGGAATAGACAAGAGCTACTCCTTGCTCAACGAAATGGACTCAACACCGCATATTAAACGCCTAAGAATGTACCTGACTAGTAAGTACCTTAAAACCTATGGATTGCTATGTCTCTGAAAGAGAATCAAGCATGTGTACAGGGGCATAAACGCAGCAGTGATAGGATTGGAGAGGTTCGGTGAGCAAATGAAGACCCTTTGAAGTCATATTGCATGGTACCCATTCCACGGGTTTCAACTACCCAGGTTTAAGGTATTCTTCCTTCAGCTAAAACATGCATGTGGAACCTAGAGTATGATCAACCATGTGATCGGGAGACGTGTTCAAATATATCTCAGTTTTCGTACCCTGGTACTCGGGTGCAACATTCCAGACGCTTTACTAACACTCTCCCCACTTGGAGAGTCAGTCCCTTTAACCTCCTGTTTGGCCCAGTTTGCAATTCCTGCGGAAGATGAACAGGAATAGGGAGAACCAATGAGAGACTAGCTGGAGGTGTCTCGACGGGCAAATTTAACTCTCATTTCCCACCAGGAAGAGGAAATAACCAAAGGCTCAGCGTGCCGTGCCGGAACCAGATTAGGGCCTGAAGCCATCCTGCGGTGTTGCGGCCAGCTCACAAGAAAGCGAGTTGAAGAAAGGAGCTCAGGGGCACTGTAATTCACAAACCTGCAGAGTTATAAATGACAGCTATCGTCCAAAAATATACTGAAGTAAGGCTGCCAAGAGGACTTGAAAGCGGGACAGAATTGCAGGAAACCGATTTCAGGAGGTAGACTGGAATTGCATTGAAAGCATAGGAAAAGAGGCAGAACGTCCACAATGATGCACTTGACCAAAAAGGGCGTATGCGTTTTTTCCTGAATATATTCAGGAAAAAAGGCATACGCCCTTTTTGGCCAACCAAGCAAGCTTGCAATGGAAATCTGCACTACAATGAAGTCTCACTTCCCCCCGGTCAAAAGGGCCATCTGAAAAAAGTGTAAAATCCAGAAAGGCAGGACAGGCCATGGAGAACTGGGAGCCTTGTTATGCTGATGGGCGGGATGTAAATTGCCAACAGACACTCGGGAGAAGTGTATGGTGTTTCCTGAAACATCTAAAAAACAAAGCAACAGAGCCTAGGGCACTTCCACTTATGGTCCTATAGATTAGGGAAATTAAAATCAAAAAGACACAGCCACCCCAAAGTTTGGGACGCCTCTGTTTACAAGAACCTCATTTACAGTACAAGTTCAACATCGCAGAAAGTGAAAAATGGATAAAGAACTTGTGGTACTTACGTACAATGCAGTATCACTCAGCAATGAAATCTATGTCATCAGGCCCATAGCAGCATAATGAGTGGATTCAGGTACGATGATTCTAACTGAAATAAGTCACACAGAAAAAGAAACATCATAAGATATCACTAATACACGGAATGTAAACTTGGCTACACAGGAACTGAATTCCAAAACAGAACAGGGTCTCAAATTTAGAAAACCAACTTATGCTTGCTTAAGGGGAAAGGTGAGTTGGGGTGCTGCATAAAACCAGAGATTGAAATGAGCACAGATAAAGTTCCTTAAGCCAAATATGGAATAGACAAGAGTTACTCCTTGCTCAACGAAATGGACTCAACACCCCATATTAAACGCCTAAGAATGTACCTGACTAGTAAGTATCTTAAAACCTATGGATTGCTATGTCTCCAAAAGAGAATCAAGCGTGTGTACAGGGGCATAAACGCAGCAGTGATAGGATTGGAGAGGTTCGGTGAGCAAATGAAGACCCTTTGAAGTCATATTGCATGGTACCCATTACACGGGTCTCAACTCTCCAAGTTTAAGGTATTCTTCCTTCAGCTAAAACATGCATGTGGAACCCAGAGTATGATCAACCGTGTGAACGGGAGACGTGTTCAAATATGTCTCAGTTTTCCTCCCCTGGTACTCGGGTGCAACATTCAAGATGCTTTACTAACACTCTCCCCACTTGGAGAATCAGCGCCTTTAACCTCCTGTTTGGCCCAATTTGCAATTTCTGCGGAAGATGAACAGGAATAGCCAGAACCAATGAGAGACTAGCTGGAGGTGTCTGGACGGGCAAATTTAACTCTCATTTCCCACCAGGAAGATGAAATAACCAAAGGCTCAGCGTGCTGTGCCGGAACCAGATTAGGGCCTGAAGCCATCCTGTGGTGTTGCGGCCAGCTCAAAAGAAAGCGAATTGAAGAAAGGAGCTCAGGGGCACTGTAATTCACAAACCTGCAGAGTTATAAATGACAGCTATTGTCCAAAAATATACTGAAGTAAGGCTGCCAAGAGGACTTGAAAGCGGGGCAGAATTGCAGGAAACCGATTTCAGGAGGTAGACTGGAATTGCATTGAAAGCATAGGAAAAGAGGCAGAACGTCCACAATGATGCACTTGGCCAAAAAGGGCGTATGCGTTTTTTCCTGAATATATTCAGGAAAAAACGCATACGTCCTTTTTCGCCAACCAAGCAAGCTTGCAAAGGAAATCTGCACTACAATGAAGTCTCACTTCCCCCCGGTCAAAAGGGCCATCAGAAAAAAGTGTAAAATCCAGAAAGGCAGGACAGGCCATGGAGAACTGGGAGCCTTGTTATGCTGATGGGTGGGATGTAAACTGCCAACAGACACTTGGGAGAAGTGTATGGTGTTTCCTGAAACATCTAAAAAACAAAGCAACAGAGCCTAGGGCACTTCCACTTATGGTCCTATAGCTTAGGGAAATTAAAATCAAAAAGACACAGCCACCCCAAAGTTTGGGACACCTCTGTTTACAAGAACCTCGTTTACCGTACAAGTTCAATATCACAGAAATTGAAAAATGGATAAAGAAGTTGTGGTACTTACGTACAATGCAGTATCACTCAGCAATGAAATCTATGTCATCAGGCCCTTAGCAGCACAATGAGTGGATTCAGGTATGATGATTCTAACTGAAATAAGTCACACAGAAAAAGAAACATCATAAGATATCACTAATACACGGAATGTAAACTTGGCTACACAGGAACTGAATTACAGAACAGAACAGGGTCTCAAATTTAGAAAACCAACTTATGCTTGCTTAAGGGGAAAGGTGAGTTGGGGTGCTACATAAGACCAGAGATTGAAATGAGCACAGATAAAGTTCCTTAAGCCAAATATGGAATAGACAAGAGCTACTCCTTGCTCAACGAAATGGACTCAACACCGCATATTAAACGCAAAAGAATGTACCTGACTAGTAAGTATCTTAAAACCTATGGATTGCTATGTCTCCGAAAGAGAATCAAGCATGTGTACAGGGGCATAAATGCAGCAGTGATAGGATTGGAGAGGTTCGGTGAGCAAATGAAGACCCTTTGAAGTCATATTGCATGATACCCATTCCACGGGTTTCAACTACCCTGGTTTAAGGTATTCTTCCTTCAGCTAAAACATGCATGTGGAACCTAGAGTATGATCAACCATGTGATCGGGAGACGTGTTCAAATATGTCTCAGTTTTCCTCCCCTGGTACTCGGGTGCAACATTCCAGATGCTTTACTAACACTCTCCCCACTTGGAGAGTCAGTCCCTTTAACCTCCTGTTTGGCCCAGTTTGCAATTTCTGCGGAAGATGAACAGGAATAGCGAGAACCAATGAGAGACTAGCTGGAGGTGTCTGGACGGGCAAATTTAACTCTCATTTCTCACCAGGAAGAGGAATTAACCAAAGGCTCAGCGTGCCGTGCCGGAACCAGATTAGGGCCTGAAGCCATCCTGCGGTGTTGCGGCCTGGTCACAAGAAAGCGAGTTGAAGAAAGGAGCTCAGGGGCACTGTAATTCACAAACCTGCAGAGTTATAAATGACAGCTATCGTCCAAAAATATACTGAAGTAAGGCTGCCAAGAGGACTTGAAAGCGGGGCAGAATTGCAGGAAACCGATTTCAGGAGCTAGACTGGAATTGCATTGAAAGCATAGGAAAAGAGGCAGAACGTCCACAATGATGCACTTGGCCAAAAAGGGCGTATGCGTTTTTTCCTGAATATATTCAGGAAAAAACGCATACGCCCTTTTTGGCCAACCAAGCAAGCTTGCAAAGGAAATCTGCACTAAAATGAAGTCTCACTTCCCCCCGGTCAAAAGGGCCATCTGAAAAAAGTGTAAAATCCAGAAAGGCAGGACAGGCCATGGAGAACTGGGAGCCTTGTTATGCTGATGGGCGGGATGTAAATTGCCAACAGACACTCGGGAGAAGTGTATGGTGTTTCCTGAAACATCTAAAAAACAAAGCAACAGAGCCTAGGGCACTTCCACTTATGGTCCTATAGCTTAGGGAAATTAAAACAAAAAAGACACAGCCAACCCAATGTTTGGGAAGCCTCTGTTTACAAGAACCTCGTTTACCGTACAAGTTCAATATCACAGAAAGTGAAAAATGGATAAAGAACTTGTGGTACTTACGTACAATGCAGTATCACTCAGCAATGAAATCTATGTCATCAGGCCCGTAGCAGCATAATGAGTGGATTCAGGTACGATGATTCTAACTGAAATAAGTCACACAGAAAAAGAAACGTCATAAGATATCACTAATACACGGAATGTAAACTTGGCTACACAGGAACTGAATTCCAAAACAGAACAGGGTCTCAAATTTAGAAAACCAACTTATGCTTGCTTAAGGGGAAAGGTGAGTTGGGGTGCTGCATAAAACCAGAGATTGAAATGAGCACAGATAAAGTTCCTTAAGCCAAATATGGAATAGGCAAGAGCTACTCCTTGCTCAATGAAATGGACTCAACACCCCATATTAAACGCCTAAGAATGTACCTGACTAGTAAGCATCTTAAAACCTATGGATTGCTATGTCTCCAAAAGAGAATCAAGCGTGTGTACAGGGGCATAAACTCAGCAGTGATAGGATTGGAGAGGTTCGGTGAGCAAATGAAGACCCTTTGAAGTCATATTGCATGGTACCCATTCCACGGGTTTCAACTACCCAGGTTTAAGGTATTCTTCCTTCAGCTGAAACAGGCATGTGGAACCTAGAGTATGATCAACCATGTGATCGGGAGACGTGTTCAGATATGTCTCAGTTTTCCTCCCCTGGTACTCGGGTGCAACATTCCAGACGCTTTACTAACACTCTCCCCACTTGGAGAGTCAGCGCCTTTAACCTCCTGTTTGGCCCAGTTTGCAATCTCTGCGGAAGATGAACAGGAATAGCAAGAACCAATGAGAGAATAGCTGGAGGTGTCTGGACGGGCAAATTTAACTCTCATTTCCGACCAGGAAGAGGAAATAACCAAAGGCTGAGCGTGCCGTGCCGGAACCAGATTAGGGCCTGAAGCCATCCTGCGGTGTTGCGGCCAGGTCACAAGAAAGCGAGTTGAAGAAAGGAGCTCAGGGGCACTGTAATTCACAAACCTGCAGAGTTATAAATGACAGCTATCGTCCAAAAATATACTGAAGTAAGGCTGCCAAGAGGACTTGAAAGCGGGGCAGAATTGCAGGAAACTGATTTCAGGAGGTAGACTGGAATTGCATTGAAAGCATAGGAAAAGAGGCAGAACGTCCACAATGATGCACTTGGCCAAAAAGGGCGTATACATTTTTTCCTGAATATATTCAGGAAAAAACGCATACGCCCTTTTTGGCCAACCAAGCAAGCTTGCAAAGGAAATCTGCACTACAATGAAGTCTCACTTCCCCCCGGTCAAAAGGGCCATCTGCAAAAAGTGTAAAATCCAGAAAGGCAGGACAGGCCATGGAGAACTGGGAGCCTTGTTATGCTGATGGGCAGGATGTAAATTGCCAAGAGACACTCGGGAGAAGTGTATGGTGTTTCCTGAAACATCTAAAAAACAAAGCAACAGAGCCTAGGGCACTTCCACTTATGGTCCTATAGCTTAGGGAAATTAAAATCAAAAAGACACAGCCACCCCAAAGTTTGGGACGCCTCTGTTTACAAGAACCTCGTTTACAGTACAAGTTCAACATCGCAGAAAGTGAAAAATGGATAAAGAAGTTGTGGTATTTACTTACAAAGCAATATCACTCAGCAATGAAATCTATGTCATCAGGCACTTAGCAGCACAATGAGTGGATTCAGGTATGATGATTCTAACTGAAATAAGTCACACAGAAAAAGAAACATCATAAGATATCAGTAATACACGGAATGTAAACTTGGCTACACAGGAACTGAATTACAGAACAGAACAGGGTCTCAAATTTAGAAAACCAACTTATGCTTGCTTAAGGGGAAAGGTGAGTTGGGGTGCTGCATAAAACCAGAGATTGAAATGAGCACAGATAAAGTTCCTTAAGCCAAATATGGAATAGACAAGAATTACTCCTTGCTCAACGAAATGGACTCAACACCCCATATTAAACGCCTAAGAATGTACCTGACTAGTAAGTATCTTAAAACCTATGGATTGCTATGTCTCCAAAAGAGAATCAAGCGTGTGTACAGGGGCATAAACGCAGCAGTGATAGATTTGGAGAGGTTCGGTGAGCAAATGAAGACCCTTTGAAGTCATATTGCATGGTACCCATTACACGGGTCTCAACTCTCCAAGTTTAAGGTATTCTTCCTTCAGCTAAAACATGCATGTGGAACCCAGAGTATGATCAACCACGTGAACGGGAGACGTGTTCAAATATGTCTCAGTTTTTGTACCCTGGTACTCGGGTGCAACATTCCAGACGCTTTACTAACACTCTCCCGACTTGGAGAGTCAGTCCCTTTAACCTCCTGTTTGGCCCAGTTTGCAATTTCTGCGGAAGATGAACAGGAATAGCGAGAACCAATGAGAGACTAGCTGGAGGTGTCTGGACGGGCAAATTTAACTCTCATTTCCCACCAGGAAGAGGAAATACCCAAAGGCTCAGCGTGCCGTGCCGGAACCAGATTAGGGCCTGAAGCCATCCTGCGGTGTTGCGGCCAGCTCACAAGAAAGTGAGTTGAAGAAAGGAGCTCAGGGGCACTGTAATTCACAAACCTGCAGAGTTATAAATGACAGCTATCGTCCAAAAATATACTGAAGTAAGGCTGCCAAGAGGACTTGAAAGCGGGGCAGAATTGCAGGAAACCGATTTCAGGAGGTAGACTGGAATTGCATTGAAAGCATAGGAAAAGAGGCAGAACGTCCACAATGATGCACTTGGCCAAAAAGGGCGTATGCGTTTTTTCCTGAATATATTCAGGAAAAAACGCATACGCCCTTTTTGGCCAACCAAGCAAGCTTGCAAAGGAAATCTGCACTACAATGAAGTCTCACTTCCCCCCGGTCAAAAGGGCCATCTGAAAAAAGTGTAAAATCCAGAAAGGCAGGACAAGCCATGGAGAACTGGGAGCCTTGTTATGCTGATGGGCGGGATGTAAATTGCCAACAGACATTCGGGAGAAGTGTATGGTGTTTCCTGAAACATCTAAAAAACAAAGCAACAGAGCCTAGGGCACTTCCACTTATGGTCCTATAGCTTAGGGAAATTAAAATCAAAAAGACACAGCCACCCCAAACTTTGGGACGCCTCTGTTTACAAGAACCTCGTTTACAGTACAAGTTCAACATCGCAGAAAGTGAAAAATGGATAAAGAAGTTGTGGTATTTCCTTACAAAGCAATATCACTCAGCAATGAAATCTATGTCATCAGGCCCGTAGCAGCACAATGAGTGGATTCAGGTATGATGATTCTAACTGAAATAAGTCACACAGAAAAAGAAACATCATAAGATATCAGTAATACACGGAATGTAAACTTGGCTACACAGGAACTGAATTACAGAACAAAACAGGGTCTCAAATTTAGAAAACCAACTTATGCTTGCTTAAGGGGAAAGGTGAGTTGGGGTGCTGCATAAAACCAGAGATTGAAATGAGCACAGATAAAGTTCCTTAAGCCAAATATGGAATAAACAAGAGCTACTCCTTGCTCAATGAAATGAACTCAACACCGCATATTAAACGCCTAAGAATGTACCTGACTAGTAACTATCTTAAAACCTATGGATTGCTATGTCTCCGAAAGAGAATGAAGCATGTGTACAGGGACATAAACGCAGCAGTGATAGGATTGGAGAGGTTCGGTGAGCAAATGAAGACCCTTTGAAGTCATATTGCATGGTACCCATTCCACGGGTTTCAACTACCCAGGTTTAAGGTATTCTTCCTTCAGCTGAAACAGGCATGTGGAACCTAGAGTATGATCAACCATGTGATCGGGAGACGTGTTCAGATATGTCTCAGTTTTCCTCCCCTGGTACTCGGGTGCAACATTCCAGACGCTTTACTAACACTCTCCCCACTTGGAGAGTCAGCGCCTTTAACCTCCTGTTTGGCCCAGTTTGCAATCTCTGCGGAAGATGAACAGGAATAGCAAGAACCAATGAGAGAATAGCTGGAGGTGTCTGGACGGGCAAATTTAACTCTCATTTCCGACCAGGAAGAGGAAATAACCAAAGGCTGAGCGTGCCGTGCCGGAACCAGATTAGGGCCTGAAGCCATCCTGCGGTGTTGCGGCCAGGTCACAAGAAAGCGAGTTGAAGAAAGGAGCTCAGGGGCACTGTAATTCACAAACCTGCAGAGTTATAAATGACAGCTATCGTCCAAAAATATACTGAAGTAAGGCTGCCAAGAGGACTTGAAAGCGGGGCAGAATTGCAGGAAACTGATTTCAGGAGGTAGACTGGAATTGCATTGAAAGCATAGGAAAAGAGGCAGAACGTCCACAATGATGCACTTGGCCAAAAAGGGCGTATACATTTTTTCCTGAATATATTCAGGAAAAAACGCATACGCCCTTTTTGGCCAACCAAGCAAGCTTGCAAAGGAAATCTGCACTACAATGAAGTCTCACTTCCCCCCGGTCAAAAGGGCCATCTGCAAAAAGTGTAAAATCCAGAAAGGCAGGACAGGCCATGGAGAACTGGGAGCCTTGTTATGCTGATGGGCAGGATGTAAATTGCCAAGAGACACTCGGGAGAAGTGTATGGTGTTTCCTGAAACATCTAAAAAACAAAGCAACAGAGCCTAGGGCACTTCCACTTATGGTCCTATAGCTTAGGGAAATTAAAATCAAAAAGACACAGCCACCCCAAAGTTTGGGACGCCTCTGTTTACAAGAACCTCGTTTACAGTACAAGTTCAACATCGCAGAAAGTGAAAAATGGATAAAGAAGTTGTGGTATTTACTTACAAAGCAATATCACTCAGCAATGAAATCTATGTCATCAGGCACTTAGCAGCACAATGAGTGGATTCAGGTATGATGATTCTAACTGAAATAAGTCACACAGAAAAAGAAACATCATAAGATATCAGTAATACACGGAATGTAAACTTGGCTACACAGGAACTGAATTACAGAACAGAACAGGGTCTCAAATTTAGAAAACCAACTTATGCTTGCTTAAGGGGAAAGGTGAGTTGGGGTGCTGCATAAAACCAGAGATTGAAATGAGCACAGATAAAGTTCCTTAAGCCAAATATGGAATAGACAAGAATTACTCCTTGCTCAACGAAATGGACTCAACACCCCATATTAAACGCCTAAGAATGTACCTGACTAGTAAGTATCTTAAAACCTATGGATTGCTATGTCTCCAAAAGAGAATCAAGCGTGTGTACAGGGGCATAAACGCAGCAGTGATAGATTTGGAGAGGTTCGGTGAGCAAATGAAGACCCTTTGAAGTCATATTGCATGGTACCCATTACACGGGTCTCAACTCTCCAAGTTTAAGGTATTCTTCCTTCAGCTAAAACATGCATGTGGAACCCAGAGTATGATCAACCATGTGAACGGGAGACGTGTTCAAATATGTCTCAGTTTTTGTACCCTGGTACTCGGGTGCAACATTCCAGACGCTTTACTAACACTCTCCCGACTTGGAGAGTCAGTCCCTTTAACCTCCTGTTTGGCCCAGTTTGCAATTTCTGCGGAAGATGAACAGGAATAGCGAGAACCAATGAGAGACTAGCTGGAGGTGTCTGGACGGGCAAATTTAACTCTCATTTCCCACCAGGAAGAGGAAATACCCAAAGGCTCAGCGTGCCGTGCCGGAACCAGATTAGGGCCTGAAGCCATCCTGCGGTGTTGCGGCCAGCTCACAAGAAAGTGAGTTGAAGAAAGGAGCTCAGGGGCACTGTAATTCACAAACCTGCAGAGTTATAAATGACAGCTATCGTCCAAAAATATACTGAAGTAAGGCTGCCAAGAGGACTTGAAAGCGGGGCAGAATTGCAGGAAACCGATTTCAGGAGGTAGACTGGAATTGCATTGAAAGCATAGGAAAAGAGGCAGAACGTCCACAATGATGCACTTGGCCAAAAAGGGCGTATGCGTTTTTTCCTGAATATATTCAGGAAAAAACGCATACGCCCTTTTTGGCCAACCAAGCAAGCTTGCAAAGGAAATCTGCACTACAATGAAGTCTCACTTCCCCCCGGTCAAAAGGGCCATCTGAAAAAAGTGTAAAATCCAGAAAGGCAGGACAAGCCATGGAGAACTGGGAGCCTTGTTATGCTGATGGGCGGGATGTAAATTGCCAACAGACACTCGGGAGAAGTGTATGGTGTTTCCTGAAACATCTAAAAAACAAAGCAACAGAGCCTAGGGCACTTCCACTTATGGTCCTATAGCTTAGGGAAATTAAAATCAAAAAGACACAGCCACCCCAAACTTTGGGACGCCTCTGTTTACAAGAACCTCGTTTACAGTACAAGTTCAACATCGCAGAAAGTGAAAAATGGATAAAGAAGTTGTGGTATTTCCTTACAAAGCAATATCACTCAGCAATGAAATCTATGTCATCAGGCCCGTAGCAGCACAATGAGTGGATTCAGGTATGATGATTCTAACTGAAATAAGTCACACAGAAAAAGAAACATCATAAGATATCAGTAATACACGGAATGTAAACTTGGCTACACAGGAACTGAATTACAGAACAAAACAGGGTCTCAAATTTAGAAAACCAACTTATGCTTGCTTAAGGGGAAAGGTGAGTTGGGGTGCTGCATAAAACCAGAGATTGAAATGAGCACAGATAAAGTTCCTTAAGACAAATATGGAATAAACAAGAGCTACTCCTTGCTCAATGAAATGAACACAACACCCCATATTAAACGCCTAAGAATGTACCTGACTAGTAACTATCTTAAAACCTATGGATTGCTATGTCTCCGAAAGAGAATGAAGCATGTGTACAGGGACATAAACGCAGCAGTGATAGGATTGGAGAGGTTCGGTGAGCAAATGAAGACCCTTTGAAGTCATATTGCATGGTACCCATTCCACGGGTTTCAACTACCCAGGTTTAAGGTATTCTTCCTTCAGCTGAAACAGGCATGTGGAACCTAGAGTATGATCAACCATGTGATCGGGAGACGTGTTCAGATATGTCTCAGTTTTCCTCCCCTGGTACTCGGGTGCAACATTCCAGACGCTTTACTAACACTCTCCCCACTTGGAGAGTCAGCGCCTTTAACCTCCTGTTTGGCCCAGTTTGCAATTTCTGCGGAAGATGAACAGGAATAGCAAGAACCAATGAGAGAATAGCTGGAGGTGTCTGGACGGGCAAATTTAACTCTCATTTCCGAACAGGAAGAGGAAATAACCAAAGGCTCAGCGTGCCGTGCCGGAACCAGATTAGGGCCTGAAGCCATCCTGCGGTGTTGCGGCCAGGTCACAAGAAAGCGAGTTGAAGAAAGGAGCTCAGGGGCCCTGTAATTCACAAACCTGCAGAGTTATAAATGACAGCTATCGTCCAAAAATATACTGAAGTAAGGCTGCCAAGAGGACTTGAAAGCGGGGCAGAATTGCAGGAAACTGATTTCAGGAGGTAGACTGGAATTGCATTGAAAGCATAGGAAAAGAGGCAGAACGTCCACAATGATGCACTTGGCCAAAAAGGGCGTATACATTTTTTCCTGAATATATTCAGGAAAAAACGCATACGCCCTTTTTGGCCAACCAAGCAAGCTTGCAAAGGAAATCTGCACTACAATGAAGTCTCACTTTCCCCCGGTCAAAAGGGCCATCTGCAAAAAGTGTAAAATCCAGAAAGGCAGGACAGGCCATGGAGAACTGGGAGCCTTGTTATGCTGATGGGCAGGATGTAAATTGCCAACAGACACTCGGGAGAAGTGTATGGTGTTTCCTGAAACATCTAAAAAACAAAGCAACAGAGCCTAGGGCACTTCCACTTATGGTCCTATAGCTTAGGGAAATTAAAATCAAAAAGACACAGCCACCCCAAAGTTTGGGACGCCTCTGTTTACAAGAACCTCGTTTACAGTACAAGTTCAACATCGCAGAAAGTGAAAAATGGATAAAGAAGTTGTGGTATTTACTTACAAAGCAATATCACTCAGCAATGAAATCTATGTCATCAGGCACTTAGCAGCACAATGAGTGGATTCAGGTATGATGATTCTAACTGAAATAAGTCACACAGAAAAAGAAACATCATAAGATATCAGTAATACACGGAATGTAAACTTGGCTACACAGGAACTGAATTACAGAACAGAACAGGGTCTCAAATTTAGAAAACCAACTTATGCTTGCTTAAGGGGAAAGGTGAGTTGGGGTGCTGCATAAAACCAGAGATTGAAATGAGCACAGATAAAGTTCCTTAAGCCAAATATGGAATAGACAAGAGCTACTCCTTGCTCAACGAAGTGGACTCAACACCGCATATTAAACGCCTAAGAATGTACCTGACTATTAAGTATCTTAAAACATATGGATTGCTATGTCTCCGAAAGAGAATCAAGCATGTGTACAGGGGCATAAACGCAGTAGTGAAAGGATTGGAGAGGTTCGGTGAGCAAATGAAGACCCTTTGAAGTCATATTGCATGGTACCCATTCCACGGGTTTCAACTACCCAGGTTTAAGGTATTCTTCCTTCAGCTAAAACATGCATGTGAAACCCAGAGTATGATCAACCGTGTGAACGGGAGACGTGTTCAAATATGTCTCAGTTTTCTTCCCCTGGTAATCGGGTGCAACATTCCAGACGCTTTACTAACACTCTCCCGACTTGGAGAGTCAGTCCCTTTAACCTCCTGTTTGGCCCAGGTTGCAATTTCTGCGGAAGATGAACAGGAATAGCCAGAACCAATGAGAGACTAGCTGGAGGTGTCTGGACGGGCAAATTTAACTCTCATTTCCCACCAGGAAGAGGAATTAACCAAAGGCTCAGCGTGCCGTGCCGGAACCAGATTAGGGCCTGAAGCCATCCTGCGGTGTTGCGGCCAGCTCACAAGAAAGCGAGTTGAAGAAAGGAGCTCAGGGGCACTGTAATTCACAAACCTGCAGAGTTATAAATGACAGCTATCGTCCAAAAATATACTGAAGTAAGGCTGCCAAGAGGACTTGAAAGCGGGGCAGAATTGCAGGAATCCGATTTCAGGAGGTAGACTGGAATTGCATTGAAAGCATAGGAAAAGAGGCAGAACGTCCACAATGATGCACTTGGCCAAAAAGGGCGTATGCGTTTTTTCCTGAATATATTCAGGAAAAAACGCATACGCCCTTTTTGGCCAACCAAGCAAGCTTGCAAAGGAAATCTGCACTACAATGAAGTCTCACTTCCCCCCGGTCAAAAGGGCCATCTGAAAAAAGTGTAAAATCCAGAAAGGCAGGACAGGCCATGGAGAACTGGGAGCCTTGTTATGCTGATGGGCGGGATGTAAATTGCCAACAGACACTCGGGAGAAGTGTATGGTGTTTCCTGAAACATCTAAAAAACAAAGCAACAGAGCCTAGGGCACTTCCACTTATGGTCCTATAGCTTAGGGAAATTAAAACAAAAAAGACACAGCCAACCCAAAGTTTGGGAAGCCTCTGTTTACAAGAACCTCGTTTACCGTACAAGTTCAATATCACAGAAAGTGAAAAATGGATAAAGAACTTGTGGTACTTACGTACAATGCAGTATCACTCAACAATGAAATCTATGTCATCTGGCCCATAGCAGCACAATGAGTGGATTCAGGTACGATGATTCTAACTGAAATAAGTCACACAGAAAAAGAAACATCATAAGATATCACTAATACACGGAATGTAAACTTGGCTACACAGGAACTGAATTCCAAAACAGAACAGGGTCTCAAATTTAGAAAACCAACTTATGCTTGCTTAAGGGGAAAGGTGAGTTGGGGTGCTGCATAAAACCAGAGATTGAAATGAGCACAGATAAAGTTCCTTAAGCCAAATATGGAATAGGCAAGAGCTACTCCTTGCTCAATGAAATGGACTCAACATCCCATATTAAACGCCTAAGAATGTACCTGACTAGTAAGCATCTTAAAACCTATGGATTGCTATGTCTCCAAAAGAGAATCAAGCGTGTGTACAGGGGCATAAACGCAGCAGTGATAGGATTGGAGAGGTTCGGTGAGCAAATGAAGACCCTTTGAAGTCATATTGCATGGTACCCATTCCACGGGTTTCAGCTACCCAGGTTTAAGGTATTCTTCCTTCAGCTAAAACATGCATGTGGAACCCAGAGTATGATCAACCATGTGATCGGGAGACGTGTTCAAATATGTCTCAGTTTTCCTCCCCTGGTACTCGGGTGCAACATTCCAGACGCTTTACTAACACTCTCCCCACTTGGAGAGTCAGCGCCTTTAACCTCCTGTTTGGCCCAGTTTGCAATTTCTGCGGAAGATGAACAGGAATAGGGAGAACCAATGAGAGACTAGCTGGAGGTGTCTGGACGGGCAAATTTAACTCTCATTTCCCACCAGGAAGAGGAAATAACCAAAGGCTCAGCGTGCAGTGCCGGAATGAGATTAGGGCCTGAAGCCATCCTGCGGTGTTGCGGCCAGCTCAAAAGAAAGCGAGTTGAAGAAAGGAGCTCAGGGGCACTGTAATTCACAAACCTGCAGAGTTATAAATGACAGCTATCGTCCAAAAATATACTGAAGTAAGGCTGCCAAGAGGACTTGAAAGCGGGGCAGAATTGCAGGAAACCGATTTCAGGAGGTAGACTGGAATTGCATTGAAAGCATAGGAAAAGAGGCAGAACGTCCACAATGATGCACTTGGCCAAAAAGGGCGTATGCGTTTTTTCCTGAATATATTCAGGAAAAAACGCATACGCCCTTTTTGGCCAACCAAGCAAACTTGCAAAGGAAATCTGCACTACAATGAAGTCTCACTTCCCCCCGGTCAAAAGGGCCATCTGAAAAAAGTGTAAAATCCAGAAAGGCAGGACAGGCCATGGAGAACTGGGAGCCTTGTTATGCTGATGGGCGGGATGTAAATTGCCAACAGACACTCGGGAGAAGTGTATGGTGTTTCCTGAAACATCTAAGAAACAAAGCAACAGAGCCTAGGGCACTTCCACTTATGGTCCTATAGCTTAGGGAAATTAAAATCAAAAAGACACAGCCACCCCAAAGTTTGGGACGCCTCTGTTTACAAGAACCTCGTTTACCGTACAAGTTCAATATCACAGAAAGTGAAAAATGGATAAAGAAGTTGTGGTACTTACGTACAATGCAGTATCACTCAGCAATGAAATCTATGTCATCAGGCCCGTAGCAGCATAATGAGTGGATTCAGGTACGATGATTCTAACTGAAATAAGTCACACAGAAAAAGAAACATCATAAGATATCACTAATACACGGAATGTAAACTTGGCTACACAGGAACTGAATTCCAAAGCAGAACATGGTCTCAAATTTAGAAAACCAACTTATGCTTGCTTAAGGGGAAAGGTGAGTTGGGGTGCTGCATAAAACCAGAGATTGAAATGAGCACAGATAAAGTTCCTTAAGCCAAATATGGAATAGACAAGAGCTACTCCTTGCTCAACGAAATGGACTCAACACCCCATATTAAACGCCTAAGAATGTACCTGACTAGTAAGTATCTTAAAACCTATGGATTGCTATGTCTCCAAAAGAGAATCAAGCGTGTGTACAGGGGCATAAACGCAGCAGTGATAGGATTGGAGAGGTTCGGTGAGCAAATGAAGACCCTTTGAAGTCATATTGCATGGTACCCTTTCCACTGGTCTCAACTCTCCAGGTTTAAGGTATTCTTCCTTCAGCTAAAACATGCATGTGGAACCCAGAGTATGATCAACCATGTGATCGGGAGACGTGTTCAAATATGTCTCAGTTTTCCTCCCCTGGTACTCGGGTGCAACATTCCAGACGGTTTACTCACACCCTCCCCACTTGGAGAGTCAGCGCCTTTAACCTCCTGTTTGGCCCAGTTTGCAATTTCTGCGGAAGATGAACAGGAATAGGGAGAACCAATGAGAGACTAGCTGGAGGTGTCTGGACGGGCAAATTTAACTCTCATTTCCCACCAGGAAGAGGAACTAACCAAAGGCTCAGCGTGCCGTGCCGGAACCAGATTAGGGCCTGAAGCCATCCTGCGGTGTTGTGGCCAGCTCAAAAGAAAGCGAGTTGAAGAAAGGAGCTCAGGGGCACTGTAATTCACAAACCTGCAGAGTTATAAATGACAGCTATCGTCCAAAAATATACTGAAGTAAGGCTGCCAAGAGGACTTGAAAGCGGGGCAGAATTGCAGGAAACCGATTTCAGGAGGTAGACTGGAATTGCATTGAAAGCATAGGAAAAGAGGCAGAACGTCCACAATGATGCACTTGTCCAAAAAGGGCGTATGCCTTTTTTCCTGAATATATTCAGGAAAAAACGCATACGCCCTTTTTGGCCAACCAAGCAAGTTTGCAAAGGAAATCTGCACTACAATGAAGTCTCACTTCCCCCCGCTCAAAAGGGCCATCTGAAAAAAGTGTAAAATCCAGAAAGGCAGGACAGGCCATGGAGAACTGGGAGCCTTGTTATGCTGATGGGTGGGATGTAAACTGCCAACAGACACTCGGGAGAAGTGTATGGTGTTTCCTGAAACATCTAAAAAACAAAGCAACAGAGCCTAGGGCACTTCCACTTATGGTCCTATAGCTTAGGGAAATTAAAACAAAAAAGACACAGCCAACCCAAAGTTTGGGAAGCCTCTGTTTACAAGAACCTCGTTTACCGTACAAGTTCAATATCACAGAAAGTGAAAAATGGATAAAGAACTTGTGGTACTTACGTACAATGCAGTATCACTCAGCAATGAAATCTATGTCATCAGGCCCATAGCAGCATAATGAGTGGATTCAGGTACGATGATTCTAACTGAAAATAGTCACACAGAAAAAGAAACATCATAAGATATCACTAATACACGGAATGTAAACTTGTCTACACAGGAACTGAATTCCAAAACAGAACAGGGTCTCAAATTTAGAAAACCAACTTATGCTTGCTTAAGGGGAAAGGTGAGTTGGGGTGCTGCATAAAACCAGAGATTGAAATGAGCACAGATAAAGTTCCTTAAGCCAAATATGGAATAGGCAAGAGCTACTCCTTGCTCAATGAAATGGACTCAACATCCCATATTAAACGCCTAAGAATGTACCTGACTAGTAAGCATCTTAAAACCTATGGATTGCTATGTCTCCAAAAGAGAATCAAGCGTGTGTACAGGGGCATAAACGCAGCAGTGATAGGATTGGAGAGGTTCGGTGAGCAAATGAAGACCCTTTGAAGTCATATTGCATGGTACCCATTCCACGGGTTTCAGCTACCCAGGTTTAAGGTATTCTTCCTTCAGCTAAAACATGCATGTGGAACCCAGAGTATGATCAACCATGTGATCGGGAGACGTGTTCAAATATGTCTCAGTTTTCCTCCCCTGGTACTCGGGTGCAACATTCCAGACGCTTTACTAACACTCTCCCCACTTGGAGAGTCAGCGCCTTTAACCTCCTGTTTGGCCCAGTTTGCAATTACTGCGGAAGATGAACAGGAATAGGGAGAACCAATGAGAGACTAGCTGGAGGTGTCTGGACGGGCAAATTTAACTCTCATTTCCCAACAGGAAGAGGAAATAACCAAAGGCTCAGCGTGCCGTGCCGGAATGAGATTAGGGCCTGAAGCCATCCTGCGGTGTTGCGGCCAGCTCAAAAGAAAGCGAGTTGAAGAAAGGAGCTCAGGGGCACTGTAATTCACAAACCTGCAGAGTTATAAATGACAGCTATCGTCCAAAAATATACTGAAGTAAGGCTGCCAAGAGGACTTGAAAGCGGGGCAGAATTGCAGGAAACCGATTTCAGGAGGTAGACTGGAATTGCATTGAAAGCATAGGAAAAGAGGCAGAACGTCCACAATGATGCACTTGGCCAAAAAGGGCGTATGCGTTTTTTCCTGAATATATTCAGGAAGAAACGCATACGCCCTTTTTGGCCAACCAAGCAAACTTGCAAAGGAAATCTGCACTACAATGAAGTCTCACTTCCCCCCAGTCAAAAGGGCCATCTGAAAAAAGTGTAAAATCCAGAAAGGCAGGACAGGCCATGGAGAACTGGGAGCCTTGTTATGCTGATGGGCGGGATGTAAATTGCCAACAGACACTCGGGAGAAGTGTATGGTGTTTCCTGAAACATCTAAAAAATAAAGCAACAGAGCCTAGGGCACTTCCACTTATGGCCTTATAGCTTAGGGAAATTAAAATCAAAAAGACACAGCCACCCCAAAGTTTGGGACGCCTCTGTTTACAAGAACCTCGTTTACCGTACAAGTTCAACATCGCAGAAATTGAAAAATGGATAAAGAAGTTGTGGTATTTACTTACAAAGCAATATCACTCAGCAATGAAATCTATGTCATCAGGCCCGTAGCAGCATAATGAGTGGATCAGGTACGATGATTCTAACTGAAATAAGTCACACAGAAAAAGAAACATCATAAGATATCACTAATACACGGAATGTAAACTTGGCTACACAGGAACTGAATTACAGAACAGAACAGGGTCTCAAATTTAGAAAACCAACTTATGCTTGCTTAAGGGGAAAGGTGAGTTGGGGTGCTGCATAAAACCAGAGATTGAAATGAGCACAGATAAAGTTCCTTAAGCCAAATATGGAATAGACAAGAGCTACTCCTTGCTCAACAAAATGGACTCAACACCCCATATTAAATGCCTAAGAATGTACCTGACTAGTAAGTATCTTAAAACCTATGGATTGCTATGTCTCCAAATGAGAATCAAGCGTGTGTACAGGGGCATAAACGCAGCAGTGATAGGATTGGAGAGGTTCGGTGAGCAAATGAAGACCCTTTGAAGTCATATTTCATGGTACCCATTCCACGGGTTTCAACTACCAAGGTTTAAGGTATTCTTCCTTCAGCTAAAACATGCATGTGAAACCCAGAGTATGTTCAACAGTGTGAACGGGAGACGTGTTCAAATATGTCTCAGTTTTCCTCCCCTGGTACTCGGGTGCAACATTCCAGACGCTTTACTAACACTCTCCCCACTTGGAGAGTCATCGCCTTTAACCTCCTGTTTGGCCCAGTTTGCAATTTCTGCGGAAGATGAACAGGAATAGGGAGAACCAATGAGAGACTAGCTGGAGGTGTCTGGACGGGCAAATTTAACTCTCATTTCCCACCAGGAAGAGGAACTAACCAAAGGCTCAGCGTGCCATGCCGGAACCAGATTAGGGCCTGAAGCCATCCTGCGGTGTTGCGGCCAGCTCAAAGGAAAACGAGTTGAAGAAAGGAGCTCAGGGGCACTGTAATTCACAAACCTGCAGAGTTATAAATGACAGCTATCGTCCAAAAATATACTGAAGTAAGGCTGCCAAGAGGACTTGAAAGTGGGGCAGAATTGCAGGAAACCGATTTCAGGAGGTAGACTGGAATTGCATTGAAAGCATAGGAAAAGAGGCAGAACGTCCACAATGATGCACTTGGCCAAAAAGGGCGTATGCGTTTTTTCCTGAATATATTCAGGAAAAAACACATACGCCCTTTTTGGCCAACCAAGCAAGCTTGCAAAGGAAATCTGCACTACAATGAAGTCTCACTTCCCCCCGGTCAAAAGGGCCATCTGAAAAAAGTGTAAAATCCAGAAAGGCAGGACAGGCCATGGAGAACTGGGAGCCTTGTTATGCTGATGGGCGGGATGTAAATTGCCAACAGACACTCGGGAGAAGTGTATGGTGTTTCCTGAAACATCTAAAAAATAAAGCAACAGAGCCTAGGGCACTTCCACTT
Organism: Globicephala melas; assembly: GCF_963455315.2. NCBI lineage: Eukaryota > Metazoa > Chordata > Mammalia > Artiodactyla > Delphinidae > Globicephala > Globicephala melas. The sequence goes on along the minus strand of NW_027207249.1, from coordinate 1,130,370 downwards.
ATGGCCTTATAGCTTAGGGAAATTAAAATCAAAAAGACACAGCCACCCCAAAGTTTGGGACGCCTCTGTTTACAAGAACCTCGTTTACCGTACAAGTTCAACATCGCAGAAATTGAAAAATGGATAAAGAAGTTGTGGTATTTACTTACAAAGCAATATCACTCAGCAATGAAATCTATGTCATCAGGCCCGTAGCAGCATAATGAGTGGATCAGGTACGATGATTCTAACTGAAATAAGTCACACAGAAAAAGAAACATCATAAGATATCACTAATACACGGAATGTAAACTTGGCTACACAGGAACTGAATTACAGAACAGAACAGGGTCTCAAATTTAGAAAACCAACTTATGCTTGCTTAAGGGGAAAGGTGAGTTGGGGTGCTGCATAAAACCAGAGATTGAAATGAGCACAGATAAAGTTCCTTAAGCCAAATATGGAATAGACAAGAGCTACTCCTTGCTCAACAAAATGGACTCAACACCCCATATTAAATGCCTAAGAATGTACCTGACTAGTAAGTATCTTAAAACCTATGGATTGCTATGTCTCCAAATGAGAATCAAGCGTGTGTACAGGGGCATAAACGCAGCAGTGATAGGATTGGAGAGGTTCGGTGAGCAAATGAAGACCCTTTGAAGTCATATTTCATGGTACCCATTCCACGGGTTTCAACTACCAAGGTTTAAGGTATTCTTCCTTCAGCTAAAACATGCATGTGAAACCCAGAGTATGTTCAACAGTGTGAACGGGAGACGTGTTCAAATATGTCTCAGTTTTCCTCCCCTGGTACTCGGGTGCAACATTCCAGACGCTTTACTAACACTCTCCCCACTTGGAGAGTCAGCGCCTTTAACCTCCTGTTTGGCCCAGTTTGCAATTTCTGCGGAAGATGAACAGGAATAGGGAGAACCAATGAGAGACTAGCTGGAGGTGTCTGGACGGGCAAATTTAACTCTCATTTCCCACCAGGAAGAGGAACTAACCAAAGGCTCAGCGTGCCATGCCGGAACCAGATTAGGGCCTGAAGCCATCCTGCGGTGTTGCGGCCAGCTCAAAGGAAAACGAGTTGAAGAAAGGAGCTCAGGGGCACTGTAATTCACAAACCTGCAGAGTTATAAATGACAGCTATCGTCCAAAAATATACTGAAGTAAGGCTGCCAAGAGGACTTGAAAGTGGGGCAGAATTGCAGGAAACCGATTTCAGGAGGTAGACTGGAATTGCATTGAAAGCATAGGAAAAGAGGCAGAACGTCCACAATGATGCACTTGGCCAAAAAGGGCGTATGCGTTTTTTCCTGAATATATTCAGGAAAAAACGCATACGCCCTTTTTGGCCAACCAAGCAAGCTTGCAATGGAAATCTGCACTACAATGAAGTCTCACTTCCCCCCGGTCAAAAGGGCCATCTGAAAAAAGTGTAAAATCCAGAAAGGCAGGACAGGCCATGGAGAACTGGGAGCCTTGTTATGCTGATGGGCGGGATGTAAATTGCCAACAGACACTCGGGAGAAGTGTATGGTGTTTCCTGAAACATCTAAAAAATAAAGCAACAGAGCCTAGGGCACTTCCACTTATGGCCTTATAGCTTAGGGAAATTAAAATCAAAAAGACACAGCCACCCCAAAGTTTGGGACCCCTCTGCTTACAAGAACCTCGTTTACCGTACAAGTTCAACATCGCAGAAAGTGAAAAATGGATAAAGAAGTTGTGGTATTTACTTACAAAGCAATATCACTCAGCAATGAAATCTATGTCATCAGGCCCGTAGCAGCATAATGAGTGGATCAGGTACGATGATTCTAACTGAAATAAGTCACACAGAAAAAGAAACATCATAAGATATCACTAATACACGGAATGTAAACTTGGCTACACAGGAACTGAATTACAGAACAGAACAGGGTCTCAAATTTAGAAAACCAACTTATGCTTGCTTAAGGGGAAAGGTGAGTTGGGGTGCTGCATAAAACCAGAGATTGAAATGAGCACAGATAAAGTTCCTTAAGCCAAATATGGAATAGACAAGAGCTACTCCTTGCTCAACAAAATGGACTCAACACCCCATATTAAATGCCTAAGAATGTACCTGACTAGTAAGTATCTTAAACCCTATGGATTGCTATGTCTCCAAAAGAGAATCAAGCATGTGTACAGGGGCATAAACGCAGCAGTGATAGGATTAGAGAGGTTCGGTGAGCAAATGAAGATCCTTTGAAGTCTTATTGCATGGTACCCATTCCACGGGTTTCAACTCTCCAGGTTTAAGGTATTCTTCCTTCAGCTAAAACATGCATGTGAAACCCAGAGTATGATCAACAGTGTGAACGGGAGACGTGTTCAAATATCTCTCAGTTTTCCTCCCCTGGTACTCGGGTGCAACATTCCAGACGCTTTACTAACACTCTCCCCACTTGGAGAGTCAGCGCCTTTAACCTCCTGTTTGACCCAGTTTGCAATTTCTGCGGAAGATGAACAGGAATAGGGAGAACCAATGAGAGACTAGCTGGAGGTGTCTGGATGGGCAAATTTAACTCTCATTTCCCACCAGGAAGAGGAACTAACCAAAGGCTCAGCGTGCCGTGCCGGAATGAGATTAGGGCCTGAAGCCATCCTGCGGTGTTGCGGCCAGCTCAAAAGAAAACGAGTTGAAGAAAGGAGCTCAGGGGCACTGTAATTCACAAACCTGCAGAGTTATAAATGACAGCTATCGTCCAAAAATATACTGAAGTAAGGCTGCCAAGAGGACTTGAAAGCGGGGCAGAATTGCAGGAAACCGATTTCAGGAGGTAGACTGGAATTGCATTGAAAGCATAGGAAAAGAGGCAGAACGTCCACAATGATGCACTTGGCCAAAAAGGGCGTATGCGTTTTTTCCTGAATATATTCAGGAAAAAACGCATACGCCCTTTTTGGCCAACCAAGCAAGCTTGCAAAGGAAATCTGCACTACAATGAAGTCTCACTTCCCCCCCCCCCCCGGTCAAAAGGGCCATCTGAAAAAAGTGTAAAATCCAGAAAGGCAGGACAGGCCATGGAAAACTGGGAGCCTCGTTATGCTGATGGGCGGGATGTAAATTGCCAACAGACACTCGGGAGAAGTGTATGGTGTTTCCTGAAACATCTAAAAAACAAAGCAACAGAGCCTAGGGCACTTCCACTTATGGTCCTATAGCTTAGGGAAATTAAAATCAAAAAGACACAGCCACCCCAAAGTTTGGGACGCCTCTGTTTACAAGAACCTCGTTTACCGTACAAGTTCAACATCGCAGAAAGTGAAAAATGGATAAAGAAGTTGTGGTATTTACTTACAAAGCAATATCACTCAGCAATGAAATCTATGTCATCAGGCCCGTAGCAGCACAATGAGTGGATTCAGGTATGATGATTCTAACTGAAATAAGTCACACAGAAAAAGAAACATCATAAGATATCAGTAATACACGGAATGTAAACTTGGCTACACAGGAACTGAATTACAGAACAGAACAGGGTCTCAAATTTAGAAAACCAACTTATGCTTGCTTAAGGGGAAAGGTGAGTTGGGGTGCTGCATAAAACCAGAGATTGAAATGAGCACAGATAAAGTTCCTTAAGCCAAATATGGAATAGACAAGAGCTACTCCTTGCTCAACAAAATGGACTCAACACCCCATATTAAATGCCTAAGAATGTACCTGACTAGTAAGTATCTTAAAACCTATGGATTGCTATGTCTCCAAAAGAGAATCAAGCGTGTGTACAGGGGCATAAACGCAGCAGTGATAGGATTGGAGATGTTCGGTGAGCAAATGAAGACCCTTAGAAGTCATATTTCATGGTACCCATTCCACGGGTTTCAACTACCAAGGTTTAAGGTATTCTTCCTTCAGCTAAAACATGCATGTGAAACCCAGAGTATGATCAACAGTGTGAACGGGAGACGTGTTCAAATATGTCTCAGTTTTCCTCCCCTTGTACTCGGGTGCAACATTCCAGACGCTTTACTAACACTCTCCCCACTTGGAGAGTCAGCGCCTTTAACCTCCTGTTTGGCCCAATTTGCAATTTCTGCGGAAGATGAACAGGAATAGGGAGAACCAATGAGAGACTAGGTGGAGGTGTCTGGACGGGCAAATTTAACTCTCATTTCCCACCAGGAAGAGGAACTAACCAAAGGCTCAGCGTGCCATGCCAGAACCAGGTTAGGGCCTGAAGCCATCCTGCAGTGTTGCGGCCAGCTCAAAGGAAAACGAGTTGAAGAAAGGAGCTCAGGGGCACTGTAATTCACAAACCTGCAGAGTTATAAATGACAGCTATCGTCCAAAAATATACTGAAGTAAGGCTGCCAAGAGGACTTGAAAGTGGGGCAGAATTGCAGGAAACCGATTTCAGGAGGTAGACTGGAATTGCATTGAAAGCATAGGAAAAGAGGCAGAACGTCCACAATGATGCACTTGGCCAAAAAGGGCGTATGCGTTTTTTCCTGAATATATTCAGGAAAAAACGCATACGCCCTTTTTGGCCAACCAAGCAAGCTTGCAAAGGAAATCTGCACTACAATGAAGTCTCACTTCCCCCCGGTCAAAAGGGCCATCTGAAAAAAGTGTAAAATCCAGAAAGGCAGGACAGGCCATGGAGAACTGGGAGCCTTGTTATGCTGATGGGTGGGATGTAAATTGCCAACAGACACTCGGGAGAAGTGTATGGTGTTTCCTGAAACATCTAAGAAACAAAGCAACAGAGCCTAGGGCACTTCCACTTATGGTCCTATAGCTTAGGGAAATTAAAATCAAAAAGACACAGCCACCCCAAAGTTTGGGACGCCTCTGTTTACAAGAACCTCGTTTACAGTACAAGTTCAACATCGCAGAAAGTGAAAAATGGATAAAGAAGTTGTGGTATTTACTTACAAAGCAATATCACTCAGCAATGAAATCTATGTCATCAGGCCCTTAGCAGCACAATGAGTGGATTCAGGTATGATGATTCTAACTGAAATAAGTCACACAGAAAAAGAAACATCATAAGATATCAGTAATACACGGAATGTAAACTTGGCTACACAGGAACTGAAATACAGAACAGAACAGGGTCTCAAATTTAGAAAACCAACTTATGCTTGCTTAAGGGGAAAGGTGAGTTGGGGTGCTGCATAAAACCAGAGATTGAAATGAGCACAGATAAAGTTCCTTAAGCCAAATATGGAATAGACAAGAGCTACTCCTTGCTCAACAAAATGGACTCAACACCCCATATTAAATGCCTAAGAATGTACCTGATTAGTAAGTATCTTAAAACCTATGGATTGCTATGTCTCCAAATGAGAATCAAGCGTGTGTACAGGGGCATAAACGCAGCAGTGATAGGATTGGAGAGGTTCGGTGAGCAAATGAAGACCCTTTGAAGTCATATTTCATGGTACCCATTCCACGGGTTTCAACTACCAAGGTTTAAGGTATTCTTCCTTCAGCTAAAACATGCATGTGAAACCCAGAGTATGTTCAACAGTGTGAACGGGAGACGTGTTCAAATATGTCTCAGTTTTCCTCCCCTGGTACTCGGGTGCAACATTCCAGACGCTTTACTAACACTCTCCCCACTTGGAGAGTCAGCGCCTTTAACCTCCTGTTTGGCCCAGTTTGCAATTTCTGCGGAAGATGAACAGGAATAGGGAGAACCAATGAGAGACTAGCTGGAGGTGTCTGGACGGGCAAATTTAACTCTCATTTCCCACCAGGAAGAGGAACTAACCAAAGGCTCAGCGTGCCATGCCGGAACCAGATTAGGGCCTGAAACCATCCTGCGGTGTTGCGGCCAGCTCAAAGGAAAACGAGTTGAAGAAAGGAGCTCAGGGGCACTGTAATTCACAAACCTGCAGAGTTATAAATGACAGCTATCGTCCAAAAATATACTGAAGTAAGGCTGCCAAGAGGACTTGAAAGTGGGGCAGAATTGCAGGAAACCGATTTCAGGAGGTAGACTGGAATTGCATTGAAAGCATAGGAAAAGAGGCAGAACGTCCACAATGATGCACTTGGCCAAAAAGGGCGTATGCGTTTTTTCCTGAATATATTCAGGAAAAAACGCATACGCCCTTTTTGGCCAACCAAGCAAGCTTGCAAAGGAAATCTGCACTACAATGAAGTCTCACTTCCCCCCGGTCAAAAGGGCCATCTGAAAAAAGTGTAAAATCCAGAAAGGCAGGACAGGCCATGGAGAACTGGGAGCCTTGTTATGCTGATGGGCGGGATGTAAATTGCCAACAGACACTCGGGAGAAGTGTATGGTGTTTCCTGAAACATCTAAAAAATAAAGCAACAGAGCCTAGGGCACTTCCACTTATGGCCTTATAGCTTAGGGAAATTAAAATCAAAAAGACACAGCCACCCCAAAGTTTGGGACGCCTCTGTTTACAAGAACCTCGTTTACCGTACAAGTTCAACATCGCAGAAATTGAAAAATGGATAAAGAAGTTGTGGTATTTACTTACAAAGCAATATCACTCAGCAATGAAATCTATGTCATCAGGCCCGTAGCAGCATAATGAGTGGATCAGGTACGATGATTCTAACTGAAATAAGTCACACAGAAAAAGAAACATCATAAGATATCACTAATACACGGAATGTAAACTTGGCTACACAGGAACTGAATTACAGAACAGAACAGGGTCTCAAATTTAGAAAACCAACTTATGCTTGCTTAAGGGGAAAGGTGAGTTGGGGTGCTGCATAAAACCAGAGATTGAAATGAGCACAGATAAAGTTCCTTAAGCCAAATATGGAATAGACAAGAGCTACTCCTTGCTCAACAAAATGGACTCAACACCCCATATTAAATGCCTAAGAATGTACCTGACTAGTAAGTATCTTAAAACCTATGGATTGCTATGTCTCCAAATGAGAATCAAGCGTGTGTACAGGGGCATAAACGCAGCAGTGATAGGATTGGAGAGGTTCGGTGAGCAAATGAAGACCCTTTGAAGTCATATTTCATGGTACCCATTCCACGGGTTTCAACTACCAAGGTTTAAGGTATTCTTCCTTCAGCTAAAACATGCATGTGAAACCCAGAGTATGTTCAACAGTGTGAACGGGAGACGTGTTCAAATATGTCTCAGTTTTCCTCCCCTGGTACTCGGGTGCAACATTCCAGACGCTTTACTAACACTCTCCCCACTTGGAGAGTCAGCGCCTTTAACCTCCTGTTTGGCCCAGTTTGCAATTTCTGCGGAAGATGAACAGGAATAGGGAGAACCAATGAGAGACTAGCTGGAGGTGTCTGGACGGGCAAATTTAACTCTCATTTCCCACCAGGAAGAGGAACTAACCAAAGGCTCAGCGTGCCATGCCGGAACCAGATTAGGGCCTGAAGCCATCCTGCGGTGTTGCGGCCAGCTCAAAGGAAAACGAGTTGAAGAAAGGAGCTCAGGGGCACTGTAATTCACAAACCTGCAGAGTTATAAATGACAGCTATCGTCCAAAAATATACTGAAGTAAGGCTGCCAAGAGGACTTGAAAGTGGGGCAGAATTGCAGGAAACCGATTTCAGGAGGTAGACTGGAATTGCATTGAAAGCATAGGAAAAGAGGCAGAACGTCCACAATGATGCACTTGGCCAAAAAGGGCGTATGCGTTTTTTCCTGAATATATTCAGGAAAAAACGCATACGCCCTTTTTGGCCAACCAAGCAAGCTTGCAAAGGAAATCTGCACTACAATGAAGTCTCACTTCCCCCCGGTCAAAAGGGCCATCTGAAAAAAGTGTAAAATCCAGAAAGGCAGGACAGGCCATGGAGAACTGGGAGCCTTGTTATGCTGATGGGCGGGATGTAAATTGCCAACAGACACTCGGGAGAAGTGTATGGTGTTTCCTGAAACATCTAAAAAATAAAGCAACAGAGCCTAGGGCACTTCCACTTATGGCCTTATAGCTTAGGGAAATTAAAATCAAAAAGACACAGCCACCCCAAAGTTTGGGACGCCTCTGCTTACAAGAACCTCGTTTACCGTACAAGTTCAACATCGCAGAAAGTGAAAAATGGATAAAGAAGTTGTGGTATTTACTTACAAAGCAATATCACTCAGCAATGAAATCTATGTCATCAGGCCCGTAGCAGCATAATGAGTGGATCAGGTACGATGATTCTAAGTGAAATAAGTCACACAGAAAAAGAAACATCATAAGATATCAGTAATACACGGAATGTAAACTTGGCTACACAGGAACTGAATTACAGAACAGAACAGGGTCTCAAATTTAGAAAACCAACTTATGCTTGCTTAAGGGGAAAGGTGAGTTGGGGTGCTGCATAAAACCAGAGATTGAAATGAGCACAGATAAAGTTCCTTAAGCCAAATATGGAATAGACAAGAGCTACTCCTTGCTCAACGAAATGGACTCAACACCCCATATTAAATGCCTAAGAATGTACCTGACTAGTAAGTATCTTAAACCCTATGGATTGCTATGTCTCCAAAAGAGAATCAAGCATGTGAACAGGGGCATAAACGCAGCAGTGATAGGATTAGAGAGGTTCGGTGAGCAAATGAAGATCCTTTGAAGTCTTATTGCATGGTACCCATTCCACGGGTTTCAACTCTCCAGGTTTAAGGTATTCTTCCTTCAGCTAAAACATGCATGTGAAACCCAGAGTATGATCAACAGTGTGAACGGGAGACGTGTTCAAATATCTCTCAGTTTTCCTCCCCTGGTACTCGGGTGCAACATTCCAGACGCTTTACTATCACTCTCCCCACTTGGAGAGTCAGCGCCTTTAACCTCCTGTTTGACCCAGTTTGCAATTTCTGCGGAAGATGAACAGGAATAGGGAGAACCAATGAGAGACTAGCTGGAGGTGTCTGGATGGGCAAATTTAACTCTCATTTCCCACCAGGAAGAGGAACTAACCAAAGGCTCAGCGTGCCGTGCCGGAATGAGATTAGGGCCTGAAGCCATCCTGCGGTGTTGCGGCCAGCTCAAAAGAAAACGAGTTGAAGAAAGGAGCTCAGGGGCACTGTAATTCACAAACCTGCAGAGTTATAAATGACAGCTATCGTCCAAAAATATACTGAAGTAAGGCTGCCAAGAGGACTTGAAAGCGGGGCAGAATTGCAGGAAACCGATTTCAGGAGGTAGACTGGAATTGCATTGAAAGCATAGGAAAAGAGGCAGAACGTCCACAATGATGCACTTGGCCAAAAAGGGCGTATGCGTTTTTTCCTGAATATATTCAGGAAAAAACGCATACGCCCTTTTTGGCCAACCAAGCAAGCTTGCAAAGGAAATCTGCACTACAATGAAGTCTCACTTCCCCCCCCCCCCCGGTCAAAAGGGCCATCTGAAAAAAGTGTAAAATCCAGAAAGGCAGGACAGGCCATGGAAAACTGGGAGCCTCGTTATGCTGATGGGCGGGATGTAAATTGCCAACAGACACTCGGGAGAAGTGTATGGTGTTTCCTGAAACATCTAAAAAACAAAGCAACAGAGCCTAGGGCACTTCCACTTATGGTCCTATAGCTTAGGGAAATTAAAATCAAAAAGACACAGCCACCCCAAAGTTTGGGACGCCTCTGTTTACAAGAACCTCGTTTACCGTACAAGTTCAACATCGCAGAAAGTGAAAAATGGATAAAGAAGTTGTGGTATTTACTTACAAAGCAATATCACTCAGCAATGAAATCTATGTCATCAGGCCCGTAGCAGCACAATGAGTGGATTCAGGTATGATGATTCTAACTGAAATAAGTCACACAGAAAAAGAAACATCATAAGATATCAGTAATACACGGAATGTAAACTTGGCTACACAGGAACTGAATTACAGAACAGAACAGGGTCTCAAATTTAGAAAACCAACTTATGCTTGCTTAAGGGGAAAGGTGAGTTGGGGTGCTGCATAAAACCAGAGATTGAAATGAGCACAGATAAAGTTCCTTAAGCCAAATATGGAATAGACAAGAGCTACTCCTTGCTCAACAAAATGGACTCAACACCCCATATTAAATGCCTAAGAATGTACCTGACTAGTAAGTATCTTAAAACCTATGGATTGCTATGTCTCCAAAAGAGAATCAAGCGTGTGTACAGGGGCATAAACGCAGCAGTGATAGGATTGGAGATGTTCGGTGAGCAAATGAAGACCCTTAGAAGTCATATTTCATGGTACCCATTCCACGGGTTTCAACTACCAAGGTTTAAGGTATTCTTCCTTCAGCTAAAACATGCATGTGAAACCCAGAGTATGATCAACAGTGTGAACGGGAGACGTGTTCAAATATGTCTCAGTTTTCCTCCCCTGGTACTCGGGTGCAACATTCCAGACGCTTTACTAACACTCTCCCCACTTGGAGAGTCAGCGCCTTTAACCTCCTGTTTGGCCCAATTTGCAATTTCTGCGGAAGATGAACAGGAATAGGGAGAACCAATGAGAGACTAGGTGGAGGTGTCTGGACGGGCAAATTTAACTCTCATTTCCCACCAGGAAGAGGAACTAACCAAAGGCTCAGCGTGCCATGCCAGAACCAGGTTAGGGCCTGAAGCCATCCTGCAGTGTTGCGGCCAGCTCAAAGGAAAACGAGTTGAAGAAAGGAGCTCAGGGGCACTGTAATTCACAAACCTGCAGAGTTATAAATGACAGCTATCGTCCAAAAATATACTGAAGTAAGGCTGCCAAGAGGACTTGAAAGTGGGGCAGAATTGCAGGAAACCGATTTCAGGAGGTAGACTGGAATTGCATTGAAAGCATAGGAAAAGAGGCAGAACGTCCACAATGATGCACTTGGCCAAAAAGGGCGTATGCGTTTTTTCCTGAATATATTCAGGAAAAAACACATACGCCCTTTTTGGCCAACCAAGCAAGCTTGCAAAGGAAATCTGCACTACAATGAAGTCTCACTTCCCCCCGGTCAAAAGGGCCATCTGAAAAAAGTGTAAAATCCAGAAAGGCAGGACAGGCCATGGAGAACTGGGAGCCTTGTTATGCTGATGGGCGGGATGTAAATTGCCAACAGACACTCGGGAGAAGTGTATGGTGTTTCCTGAAACATCTAAAAAACAAAGCAACAGAGCTTAGGGCACTTCCACTTATGGTCGTATAGCTTAGGGAAATTAAAATCAAAAAGACACAGCCACCCCAAAGTTTGGGACGCCTCTGTTTACAAGAACCTCGTTTACAGTACAAGTTCAACATCGCAGAAAGTGAAAAATGGATAAAGAAGTTGTGGTATTTACTTACAAAGCAATATCACTCAGCAATGAAATCTATGTCATCAGGCCCTTAGCAGCACAATGAGTGGATTCAGGTATGATGATTCTAACTGAAATAAGTCACACAGAAAAAGAAACATCATAAGATATCAGTAATACACAGAATGTAAACTTGGCTACACAGGAACTGAATTACAGAACAGAACAGGGTCTCAAATTTAGAAAACCAACTTATGCTTGCTTAAGGGTAAAGGTGAGTTGGGGTGCTGCATAAAACCAGAGATTGAAATGAGCACAGATAAAGTTCCTTAAGCCAAATATGGAATAGACAAGAGCTACTCCTTGCTCAACGAAATGGACTCAACATCGCATATTAAATGCCTAAGAATGTACCTGACTAATAAGTATCTTAAAACCTATGGATTGCTATGTCTCTTAAAGAGAATCAAGCATGTGTACAGGGGCATAAACGCAGCAGTGATAGGATTGGAGAGGTTCGGTGAGCAAATGAAGACCCTTTGAAGTCATATTGCATGGTACCCATTCCACGGGTTTCAACTACCCAGGTTTAAGGTATTCTTCCTTCAGCTAAAACATGCATGTGGAACCTAGAGTATGATCAAACATGTGATCGGGAGATGTGTTCAAATATGTCTCAGTTTTCGTACCCTGGTACTCGGGTGCAACATTCCAGACGCTTTACTAACACTCTAGCGACTTGGAGAGTCAGTCCCTTTAACCTCCTGTTTGGCCCAGTTTGCAATTTCTGCGGAAGATGAACAGGAATAGGGAGAACCAATGAGAGACTAGCTGGAGGTGTCTGGACGGGCAAATTTAACTCTCATTTCCCACCAGGAAGAGGAACTAACCAAAGGCTCAGCGTGCCGTGCCGGAACCAGATTAGGGCCTGAAGCCATCCTGCGGTGTTGTGGCCAGCTCAAAAGAAAGCGAGTTGAAGAAAGGAGCTCAGGGGCACTGTAATTCACAAACCTGCAGAGTTATAAATGACAGCTATCGTCCAAAAATATACTGAAGTAAGGCTGCCAAGAGGACTTGAAAGCGGGGCAGAATTGCAGGAAACCGATTTCAGGAGGTAGACTGGAATTGCATTGAAAGCATAGGAAAAGAGGCAGAACGTCCACAATGATGCACTTGGCCAAAAAGGGCGTATGCGTTTTTTCCTGAATATATTCAGGAAAAAACGCATACGCCCTTTTTGGCCAACCAAGCAAGCTTGCAAAGGAAATCTGCACTACAATGAAGTCTCACTTCCCCCCCCCCCCCGGTCAGAAGGGCCATCTGAAAAAAGTGTAAAATCCAGAAAGGCAGGACAGGCCATGGAGAACTGGGAGCCTTGTTATGCTGATGGGCGGGATGTAACTTGCCAACAGACACTCGGGAGAAGTGTATGGTGTTTCCTGAAACATCTAAAAAACAAAGCAACAGAGCCTAGGGCACTTCCACTTATGGTCCTATAGCTTAGGGAAATTAAAATCAAAAAGACACAGCCACCCCAAAGTTTGGGACGCCTCTGTTTACAAGAACCTCGTTTACAGTACAAGTTCAACATCGCAGAAAGTGAAAAATGGATAAAGAAGTTGTGGTATTTACTTACAAAGCAATATCACTCAGCAATGAAATCTATGTCATCAGGCCCGTAGCAGCACAATGAGTGGATTCAGGTATGATGATTCTAACTGAAATAAGTCACACAGAAAAAGAAACTTCATAAGATATCAGTAATACATGGAATGTAAACTTGGCTACACAGGAACTGAATTACAGAACAGAACAGGGTCTCAAATTTAGAAAACCAACTTATGCTTGCTTAAGGGGAAAGGTGAGTTGGGGTGCTGCATAAAACCAGAGATTGAAATGAGCACAGATAAAGTTCCTTAAGCCAAATATGGAATAGACAAGAGCTACTCCTTGCTCAACGAAATGGACTCAACACCACATATTAAACGCCTAAGAATGTACCTGACTAGTAAGTATCTTAAAACCTATGGATTGCTGTGTCTCTGAAAGAGAATCAAGCATGTGTACAGGGGCATAAACGCAGCAGTGATAGGATTGGAGAGGTTCGGTGAGCAAATGAAGACCCTTTGAAGTCATATTGCATGGTACCCATTCCACGGGTTTCAACTACCCACGTTTAAGGTATTCTTCCTTCAGCTAAAACATGCATGTGGAACCCAGAGTATGATCAACCGTGTGATCGGGAGACCTGTTCAAATATGTCTCAGTTTTCCTCCCCTGGTACTCGGGTGCAACATTCCAGACGCTTTACTAACACTCTCCCCACTTGGATAGTCAGCCTTTAACCTCCTGTTTAGCCCAGTTTGCAATTTCTGCGGAAGATGAACAGGAAGAGCGAGAACCAATGAGAGACTAGATGGAGGTGTCTGGACGGGCAAATTTAACTCTCATTTCCCACCAGGAAGAGGAACTAACCAAAGGCTCAGCGTGCCGTGCCGGAACCAGATTAGGGCCTGAAGCCATCCTGCGGTGTTGCGGCCAGCTCAAACAAAGCGAGTTGAAGAAAGGAGCTCAGGGGCACTGTAATTCACAAACCTGCAGAGTTATAAATGACAGCTATCGTCCAAAAATATACTGAAGTAAGGCTGCCAAGAGGACTTGAAAGTGGGGCAGAATTGCAGGAAACCGATTTCAGGAGGTAGACTGGAATTGCATTGAAAGCATAGGAAAAGAGGCAGAACGTCCACAATGATGCACTTGGCCAAAAAGGGCGTATGCGTTTTTTCCTGAATATATTCAGGAAAAAACGCATACGCCCTTTTTGGCCAACCAAGCAAGCTTGCAAAGGAAATCTGCACTACAATGAAGTCTCACTTCCCCCCGGTCAAAAGGGCCATCTGAAAAAAGTGTAAAATCCAGAAAGGCAGGACAGGCCATGGAGAACTGGGAGCCTTGTTATGCTGATGGGCGGGATGTAAATTGCCAACAGACACTCGGGAGAAGTGTACGGTGTTTCCTGAAACATCTAAAAAACAAAGCAACAGAGCCTAGGGCACTTCCACTTATGGTCCTGTAGCTTAGGGAAATTAAAATCAAAAAGACACAGCCACCCCAAAGTTTGGGACGCCTCTGTTTACAAGAACCTCGTTTACAGTACAAGTTCAACATCGCAGAAAGTGAAAAATGGATAAAGAAGTTGTGGTATTTACTTACAAAGCAATATCACTCAGCAATGAAATCTATGGCATCAGGCCCGTAGCAGCACAATGAGTGGATTCAGGTATGATGATTCTAACTGAAATAAGTCACACAGAAAAAGAAACATCATAAGATATCACTAATACACGGAATGTAAACTTGGCTACACAGGAACTGAATTACAGAACAGAACAGGGTCTCAAATTTAGAAAACCAACTTATGCTTGCTTAAGGGGAAAGGTGAGTTGGGGTGCTGCATAAAACCAGAGATTGAAATGAGCACAGATAAAGTTCCTTAAGCCAAATATGGAATAGACAAGAGCTACTCCTTGCTCAACGAAATGGACTGAACACAGCATATTAAACGCGTAAGAATGTACCTGACTAGTAAGTATCTTAAAACCTATGGATTGCTATGTCTCCGAAAGAGAATCAAGCATGTGTACAGGGGCATAAATGCAGTAGTGATAGGATTGGAGAGGTTCGGTGAGCAAATGAAGACCCTTTGAAGTCATATTGCATGGTACCCATTCCACGGGTCTCAACTCTCCAGGTTTAAGGTATTCTTCCTTCAGCTAAAACATGCATGTGAAACCCAGAGTATGATCAAGAGTGTGAACAGGAGACGTGTTCAAATATGTCTCAGTTTTCCTCCCCTGGTACTCGGGTGCAACATTCCAGACGCTTTACTAACACTCTCCCCACTTGGAGAGTCAGCGCCTTTAACCTCCTGTTTGGCCCAGTTTGCAATTTCTGCGGAAGATGAACAGGAATAGGGAGAACCAATGAGAGACTAGGTGGAGGTGTCTGGACGGGCAAATTTAACTCTCATTTCCCACCAGGAAGAGGAACTAACCAAAGGCTCAGCGTGCCGTGCCGGAACCAGATTAGGGCCTGAAGCCATCCTGCGGTGTTGCGGCCAGCTCAAAAGAAAGCGAGTTGAAGAAAGGAGCTCAGGGGCACTGTAATTCACAAACCTGCAGAGTTATAAATGACAGCTATCGTCCAAAAATATACTGAAGTAAGGCTGCCAAGAGGACTTGAAAGCGGAGCAGAATTGCAGGAAACCGCTTTCAGGAGGTAGACTGGAATTGCATTGAAAGCATAGGAAAAGAGGCAGAACGTCCACAATGATGCACTTGGCCAAAAAGGGCGTATGCGTTTTTTCCTGAATATATTCAGGAAAAAACGCATACGCCCTTTTTGGCCAACCAAGCAAGCTTGCAAAGGAAATCTGCACTACAATGAAGTCTCACTTCCCCCCTGTCAAAAGGGCCATCTGAAAAAAGTGTAAAATCCAGAAAGGCAGGACAGGCCATGGAGAACTGGGAGCCTTGTTATGCTGATGGGCGGGATGTAAATGGCCAACAGACACTCGGGAGAAGTGTATGGTGTTTCCTGAAACATCTAAAAAACAAAGCAACAGAGCCTAGGGCACTTCCACTTATGGTCCTATAGCTTAGGGAAATTAAAATCAAAAAGACACAGCCACCCCAAAGTTTGGGACGCCTCTTTTTACAAGAACCTCGTTTACAGTACAAGTTCAACATCGCAGAAAGTGAAAAATGGATAAAGAAGTTGTGGTATTTACTTACAAAGCAATATCACTCAGCAATGAAATCTATGTCATCAGGCCCGTAGCAGCATAATGAGTGGATTCAGGTACGATGATTCTAACTGAAATAAGTCACACAGAAAAAGAAACATCATAAGATATCACTAATACACGGAATGTAAACTGGGCTACACAGGAACTGAATTACAGAACAGAACAGGGTCTCAAATTTAGAAAACCAACTTATGCTTGCTTAAGGGGAAAGGTGAGTTGGGGTGCTGCATAAAACCAGAGATTGAAATGAGCACAGATAAAGTTCCTTAAGCCAAATATGGAATAGACAAGAGCTACTCCTTGCTCAACGAAATGGACTCAACACCCCATATTAAATGCCTAAGAATGTACCTTACTAGTAAGTATCTTAAAACCTATGGATTGCTATGTCTCCAAATGAGAATCAAGCGTGTGTACAGGGGCATAAACGCAGCAGTGATAGGATTGGAGAGGTTCGGTGAGCAAATGAAGACCCTTTGAAGTCATATTGCATGGTACCCATTCCACGGCTTTCAACTACCCACGTTTAAGGTATTCTTCCTTCAGCTAAAACATGCATGTGGAACCCAGAGTATGATCAACCGTGTGATCGGGAGACCTGTTCAAATATGTCTCAGTTTTCCTCCCCTGGTACTCGGGTGCAACATTCCAGACGCTTTACTAACACTCTCCCCACTTGGATAGTCAGCCTTTAACCTCCTGTTTAGCCCAGTTTGCAATTTCTGCGGAAGATGAACAGGAAGAGCGAGAACCAATGAGAGACTAGCTGGAGGTGTCTGGACGGGCAAATTTAACTCTCATTTCCCACCAGGAAGAGGAACTAACCAAAGGCTCAGCGTGCCATGCCGGAAACAGATTAGGGCCTGAAGCCATCCTGCGGTGTTGCGGCCAGCTCAAAAGAAAGCGAGTTGAAGAAAGGAGCTCAGGGGCACTGTAATTCACAAACCTGCAGAGTTATAAATGACAGCTATCGTCCAAAAATATACTGAAGTAAGGCTGCCAAGAGGACTTGAAAGCGGGGCAGAATTGCAGGAAACCGATTTCAGGAGGTAGACTGGAATTGCATTGAAAGCATAGGAAAAGAGGCAGAACGTCCACAATGATGCACTTGGCCAAAAAGGGCGTATGCGTTTTTTCCTGAATATATTCAGGAAAAAACGCATACGCCCTTTTTGGCCAACCAAGCAAGCTTGCAAAGGAAATCTGCACTACAATGAAGTCTCACTTCCCCCCGGTCAAAAGGGCCATCTGAAAAAAGTGTAAAATCCAGAAAGGCAGGACAGGCCATGGAGAACTGGGAGCCTTGTTATGCTGATGGGCGGGATGTAAATTGCCAACAGACACTCGGGAGAAGTGTATGGTGTTTCCTGAAACATCTAAAAAACAAAGCAACAGAGCCTAGGGCACTTCCACTTATGGTCCTGTAGCTTAGGGAAATTAAAATCAAAAAGACACAGCCACCCCAAAGTTTGGGACGCCTCTGTTTACAAGAACCTCGTTTACAGTACAAGTTCAACATCGCAGAAAGTGAAAAATGGATAAAGAAGTTGTGGTATATACTTACAAAGCAATATCACTCAGCAATGAAATCTATGTCATCAGGCCCGTAGCAGCACAATGAGTGGATTCAGGTATGATGATTCTAACTGAGATAATTCACACAGTAAAAGAAACATCATAAGATATCACTAATACACGGAATGTAAACTTGGCTACACAGGAACTGAATTACAGAACAGAACAGGGTTTCAAATTTAGAAAACCAACTTATGCTTGCTTAAGGGGAAAGGTGAGTTGGGGTGCTGCATAAAACCAGAGATTGAAATGAGCACAGATAAAGTTCCTTAAGCCAAATATGGAATAGACAAGAGCTACTCCTTGCTCAACGAAATGGACTCAACACCGCATATTAAACGCGTAAGAATGTACCTGACTAGTAAGTATCTTAAAACCTATGGATTGCTATGTCTCCGAAAGAGAATCAAGCATGTGTACAGGGGCATAAATGCAGTAGTGATAGGATTGGAGAGGTTCGGTGAGCAAATGAAGACCCTTTGAAGTCATATTGCATGGTACCCATTCCACGGGTCTCAACTCTCCAGGTTTAAGGTATTCTTCCTTCAGCTAAAACATGCATGTGAAACCCAGAGTATGATCAAGAGTGTGAACAGGAGACGTGTTCAAATATGTATCAGTTTTCCTCCCCTGGTACTCGGGTGCAACATTCCAGACGCTTTACTAACACTCTCCCCACTTGGAGAGTCAGCGCCTTTAACCTCCTGTTTGGCCCAGTTTGCAATTTCTGCGGAAGATGAACAGGAATAGGGAGAACCAATGAGAGACTAGGTGGAGGTGTCTGGACGGGCAAATTTAACTCTCATTTCCCACCAGGAAGAGGAACTAACCAAAGGCTCAGCGTGCCGTGCCGGAACCAGATTAGGGCCTGAAGCCATCCTGCGGTGTTGCGGCCAGCTCACAAGAAAGCGAGTTGAAGAAAGGAGCTCAGGGGCACTGTAATTCACAAACCTGCAGAGTTATAAATGACAGCTATCGTCCAAAAATATACTGAAGTAAGGCTGCCAAGAGGACTTGAAAGCGGGGCAGAATTGCAGGAAACCGCTTTCAGGAGGTAGACTGGAATTGCATTGAAAGCATAGGAAAAGAGGCAGAACGTCCACAATGATGCACTTGGCCAAAAAGGGCGTATGCGTTTTTTCCTGAATATATTCAGGAAAAAACGCATACGCCCTTTTTGGCCAACCAAGCAAGCTTGCAAAGGAAATCTGCACTACAATGAAGTCTCACTTCCCCCCGGTCAAAAGGGCCATCTGAAAAAAGTGTAAAATCCAGAAAGGCAGGACAGGCCATGGAGAACTGGGAGCCTTCTTATGCTGATGGGTGGGATGTAAATTGCCAACAGACACTCGGGAGAAGTGTATGGTGTTTCCTGAAACATCTAAAAAACAAAGCAACAGAGCCTAGGGCACTTCCACTTATGGTCCTATAGCTTAGGGAAATTAAAATCAAAAAGACACAGCCACCCCAAAGTTTGGGACGCCTCTTTTTACAAGAACCTCGTTTACAGTACAAGTTCAACATCGCAGAAAGTGAAAAATGGATAAAGAAGTTGTGGTATTTACTTACAAAGCAATATCACTCAGCAATGAAATCTATGTCATCAGGCCCGTAGCAGCATAATGAGTGGATTCAGGTACGATGATTCTAACTGAAATAAGTCACACAGAAAAAGAAACATCATAAGATATCACTAATACACGGAATGTAAACTGGGCTACACAGGAACTGAATTACAGAACAGAACAGGGTCTCAAATTTAGAAAACCAACTTATGCTTGCTTAAGGGGAAAGGTGAGTTGGGGTGCTGCATAAAACCAGAGATTGAAATGAGCACAGATAAAGTTCCTTAAGCCAAATATGGAATAGACAAGAGTTACTCCTTGCTCAACGAAATGGACTCAACACCCCATATTAAACGCCTAAGAATGTACCTTACTAGTAAGTATCTTAAAACCTATGGATTGCTATGTCTCCAAATGAGAATCAAGCGTGTGTACAGGGGCATAAACGCAGCAGTGATAGGATTGGAGAGGTTCGGTGAGCAAATGAAGACCCTTTGAAGTCATATTGCATGGTACCCATTCCACGGGTTTCAACTACCCACGTTTAAGGCATTCTTCCTTCAGCTAAAACATGCATGTGGAACCCAGAGTATGATCAACCGTGTGATCGGGAGACCTGTTCAAATATGTCTCAGTTTTCCTCCCCTGGTACTCGGGTGCAACATTCCAGACGCTTTACTAACACTCTCCCCACTTGGAGAGTCAGCGCCTTTAACCTCCTGTTTGGCCCAGTTTGCAATTTCTGTGGAAGATGAACAGGAATAGGGAGAACCAATGAGAGACTAGGTGGAGGTGTCTGGACGGGCAAATTTAACTCTCATTTCCCACCAGGAAGAGGAACTAACCAAAGGCTCAGCGTGCCGTGCCGGAACCAGATTAGGGCCTGAAGCCATCCTGTGGTGTTGCGGCCAGCTCAAAGGAAAACGAGTTGAAGAAAGGAGCTCAGGGGCACTGTAATTCACAAACCTGCAGAGTTATAAATGACAGCTATCGTCCAAAAATATACTGAAGTAAGGCTGCCAAGAGGACTTGAAAGCGGGGCAGAATTGCAGGAAACCGATTTCAGGAGGTAGACTGGAATTGCATTGAAAGCATAGGAAAAGAGGCAGAACGTCCACAATGATGCACTTGGCCAAAAAGGGCGTATGCGTTTTTTCCTGAATATATTCAGGAAAAAACGCATACGCCCTTTTTGGCCAACCAAGCAAGCTTGCAAAGGAAATCTGCACTACAATGAAGTCTCACTTCCCCCCCACCCGGTCAAAAGGGCCATCTGAAAAAAGTGTAAAATCCAGAAAGGCAGGACAGGCCATGGAGAACTGGGAGCCTTGTTATGCTGATGGGCGGGATGTAAATTGCCAACAGACACTCGGGAGAAGTGTATGGTGTTTCCTGAAACATCTAAAAAACAAAGCAACAGAGCCTAGAGCACTTCCACTTATGGTCCTATAGCTTAGGGAAATTAAAATCAAAAAGACACAGCCACCCCAAAGTTTGGGACGCCTCTGTTTACAAGAACCTCGTTTACAGTACAAGTTCAACATCGCAGAAAGTGAAAAATGGATAAAGAAGTTGTGGTATTTACTTACAAAGCAATATCACTCAGCAATGAAATCTATGTCATCAGGCCCGTAGCAGCATAATGAGTGGATTCAGGTACGATGATTCTAACTGAAATAAGTCACACAGAAAAAGAAACATCATAAGATATCACTAATACACGGAATGTAAACTGGGCTACACAGGAACTGAATTACAGAACAGAACAGGGACTCAAATTTAGAAAACCAACTTATGCTTGTTTAAGGGTAAAGGTGAGTTGGGGTGCTGCATAAAACCAGAGATTGAAATGAGCACAGATAAAGTTCCTTAAGCCAAATATGGAATAGACAAGAGCTACTCCTTGCTCAACGAAATGGACTCAACACCCCATATTAAACGCCTAAGAATGTACCTTACTAGTAAGTATATTAAAACCTATGGATTGCTATGTCTCCAAATGAGAATCAAGCGTGTGTACAGGGGCATAAACGCAGCAGTGATAGGATTGGAGAGGTTCGATGAGCAAATGAAGACCCTTTGAAGTCATATTGCATGGTACCCATTCCACGGGTTTCAACTACCCACGTTTAAGGTATTCTTCCTTCAGCTAAAACATGCATGTGGAACCCAGAGTATGATCAACCGTGTGATCGGGAGACCTGTTCAAATATGTCTCAGTTTTCCTCCCCTGGTACTCGGGTGCAACATTCCAGACGCTTTACTAACACTCTCCCCACTTGGATAGTCAGCCTTTAACCTCCTGATTAGCCCAGTTTGCAATTTCTGCGGAAGATGAACCGGAATAGGGAGAACGAATGAGAGACTAGCTGGAGGTGTCTGGACGGGCAAATTTAACTCTCATTTCCCACCAGGAAGAGGAACTAACCAAAGGCTCAGCGTGCCGTGCCGGAACCAGTTTAGGGCCTGAAGCCATCCTGCGGTGTTGCGGCCAGCTCAAAAGAAAGCGAGTTGAAGAAAGGAGCTCAGGGGCACTGTAATTCACAAACCTGCAGAGTTATAAATGACAGCTATCGTCCAAAAATATACTGAAGTAAGGCTGCCAAGAGGACTTGAAAGTGGGGCAGAATTGCAGGAAACCGATTTCAGGAGGTAGACTGGAATTGCATTGAAAGCATAGGAAAAGAGGCAGAACGTCCACAATGATGCACTTGGCCAAAAAGGGCGTATGCGTTTTTTTCTGAATATATTCAGGAAAAAACGCATACGCCCTTTTTGGCCAACCAAGCAAGCTTGCAAAGGAAATCTGCACTACAATGAAGTCTCACTTCCCCCCGGTCAAAAGGGCCATCTGAAAAAAGTGTAAAATCCAGAAAGGCAGGACAGGCCATGGAGAACTGGGAGCCTTGTTATGCTGATGGGCGGGATGTAAATTGCCAACAGACACTCGGGAGAAGTGTATGGTGTTTCCTGAAACACCCAGAAAACAAAGCAACAGAGCCTAGGGCACTTCCACTTATGGTCCTATAGCTTAGGGAAATTAAAATCAAAAAGACACAGCCACCCCAAAGTTTGGGACGCCTCTGTTTACAAGAACCTCGTTTACCGTACAAGTTCAATATCACAGAAAGTGAAAAATGGATAAAGAACTTGTGGTACTTATGTACAATGCAGTATCACTCAGCAATGAAATCTATGTCATCAGGCCCGTAGCAGCATAATGAGTGGATTCAGGTACGATGATTCTAACTGAAATAAGTCACACAGAAAAAGAAACATCATAAGATATCACTAATACACGGAATGTAAACTTGGCTACACAGGAACTGAATTCCAAAACACAACAGGGTCTCAAATTTAGAAAACCAACTTATGCTTGCTTAAGGGGAAAGGTGAGTTGGGGTGCTGCATAAAACCAGAGATTGAAATGAGCACAGATAAAGTTCCTTAAGCCAAAAATGGAATAGACAAGAGCTACTCCTTGCTCAACGAAATGGACTCAACACCCCATATTAAACGCCTAAGAATGTACCTGACTAGTAAGTATCTTAAAACCTATGGATTGCTATGTCTCCGAAAGAGAATCAAGCATGTATACAGGGGCATAAACGCAGCAGTGATAGGATTGGAGAGGTTCGGTGAGCAAATGAAGACCCTTTGAAGTCATATTGCATGGTACCCATTACACGGGTCTCAACTCTCCAGGTTTAAGGTATTCTTCCTTCAGCTAAAACATGCATGTGGAACCCAGAGTATGATCAACCGTGTGAACGGGAGATGTGTTCAAATATGTCTCAGTTTTCCTCCCCTGGTACTCGGGTGCAACATTCCAGACGCTTTACTAACACTCTCCCCACTTGGAGAGTCAGCGCCTTTAACCTCCTGTTTGGCCCAGTTTGCAATTTCTGCGGAAGATGAACAGGAATAGGGAGAACCAATGAGAGACTAGCTGGAGGTGTCTGGACGGGCAAATTTAACTCTCATTTCCCACCAGGAAAAGGAACTAACCAAAGGCTCAGCATGCCGTGCCGGAACCAGATTAGGGCCTGAAGCCATCCTGCGGTGTTGCGGCCAGCTCAAAAGAAAGCGAGTTGAAGAAAGGAGCTCAGGGGCACTGTAATTCACAAACCTGCAGAGTTATAAATGACAGCTATCGTCCAAAAATATACTGAAGTAAGGCTGCCAAGAGGACTTGAAAGCGGGGCAGAATTGCAGGAAACCGATTTCAGGAGGTAGACTGGAATTGCATTGAAAGCATAGGAAAAGAGGCAGAACGTCCACAATGATGCACTTGGCCAAAAAGGGCGTATGCGTTTTTTCCTGAATATATTCAGGAAAAAACGCATACGCCCTTTTTGGCCAACCAAGCAAGCTTGCAAAGGAAATGTGCACTACAATGAAGTCTCACTTCCCCCCGGTCAATAGGGCCATCTGAAAAAAGTGTAAAATCCAGAAAGGCAGGACAGGCCATGGAGAACTGGGAGCCTTGTTATGCTGATGGGCGGGATGTAAATTGCCAACAGCCACTCGGGAGAAGTGTATGGTGTTTCCTGAAACATCTAAAAAACAAAGCAACAGAGCCTAGGGCACTTCCACTTATGGTCCTATAGTTTAGGGAAATTAAAATCAAAAAGACACAGCCACCCCAAAGTTTGGGACGCCTCTGTTGACAAGAACCTCGTTTACTGTACAAGTTCAATATCACAGAAAGTGAAAAATGGATAAAGAACTTGTGGTACTTATGTACAATGCAGTATCACTCAGCAATGAAATCTATGTCATCAGGCCCTTAGCAGCATAATGAGTGGATTTAGGTACGATGATTCTAACTGAAATAAGTCACACAGGAAAAGAAACATCATAAGATATCACTAATACACGGAATGTAAACTTGGCTACACAGGAACTGAATTACAGAACAGAACAGTGTCTCAAATTTAGAAAACCAACTTATGCTTGCTTAAGGGTAAAGGTGAGTTGGGGTGCTGCATAAAACCAGAGATTGAAATGAGCACAGATAAAGTTCCTTAAGCCAAATATGGAATAGACAAGAGCTACTCCTTGCTCAACGAAATGGACTCAACACCCCATATTAAACGCCTAAGAATGTACCTTACTAGTAAGTATATTAAAACCTATGGATTGCTATGTCTCCAAATGAGAATCAAGCGTGTGTACAGGGGCATAAACGCAGCAGTGATAGGATTGGAGAGGTTCGATGAGCAAATGAAGACCCTTTGAAGTCATATTGCATGGTACCCATTCCACGGGTTTCAACTACCCACGTTTAAGGTATTCTTCCTTCAGCTAAAACATGCATGTGGAACCCAGAATATGATCAACCGTGTGATCGGGAGACCTGTTCAAATAAGTCTCAGTTTTCCTCCCCTGGTACTCGGGTTCAACATTCCAGACGCTTTACTAACACTCTCCCCACTTGGATAGTCAGCCTTTAACCTCCTGTTTAGCCCAGTTTGCAATTTCTGCGGAAGATGAACAGGAATAGGGAGAACGAATGAGAGACTAGCTGGAGGTGTCTGGACGGGCAAATTTAACTCTCATTTCCCACCAGGAAGAGGAACTAACCAAAGGCTCAGCGTGCCGTGCCGGAACCAGTTTAGGGCCTGAAGCCATCCTGCGGTGTTGCGGCCAGCTCAAAAGAAAGCGAGTTGAAGAAAGGAGCTCAGGGGCACTGTAATTCAAAAACCTGCGGAGTTATAAATGACAGCTATCGTCCAAAAATATACTGAAGTAAGGCTGCCAAGAGGATTTGAAAGTGGGGCAGAATTGCAGGAATCCGATTTCAGGAGGTAAACTGGAATTGCATTGAAAGCATAGGAAAAGAGGCAGAACGTCCACAATGATGCACTTGGCCAAAAAGGGCGTATGCGTTTTTTCCTGAATATATTCAGGAAAAAACGCATACGCCCTTTTTGGCCAACCAAGCAAACTTGCAAAGGAAATCTGCACTACAATGAAGTCTCACTTCCCCCCGGTCAAAAGGGCCATCTGAAAAAAGTGTAAAATCCAGAAAGGCAGGACAGGCCATGGAGAACTGGGAGCCTTGTTATGCTGATGGGCGGGATGTAAATTGCCAACAGACACTCGGGAGAAGTGTATGGTGTTTCCTGAAACACCCAGGAAACAAAGCAACAGAGCCTAGGGCACTTCCACTTATGGTCCTATAGCTTAGGGAAATTAAAATCAAAAAGACACAGCCACCCCAAAGTTTGGGACGCCTCTGTTTACAAGAACCTCGTTTACCGTACAAGTTCAATATCACAGAAAGTGAAAAATGGATAAAGAACTTGTGGTACTTATGTACAATGCAGTATCACTCAGCAATGAAATCTATGTCATCAGGCCCGTAGCAGCATAATGAGTGGATTCAGGTACGATGATTCTAACTGAAATAAGTCACACAGAAAAAGAAACATCATAAGATATCACTAATACACGGAATGTAAACTGGGCTACACAGGAACTGAATTCCAAAACACAACAGGGTCTCAAATTTAGAAAACCAACTTATGCTTGCTTAAGGGGAAAGGTGAGTTGGGGTGCTGCATAAAACCAGAGATTGAAATGAGCACAGATAAAGTTCCTTAAGCCAAAAATGGAATAGACAAGAGATACTCCTTGCTCAACGAAATGGACTCAACACCCCATATTAAACGCCTAAGAATGTACCTGACTAGTAAGTATCTTAAAACCTATGGATTGCTATGTCTCCGAAAGAGAATCAAGCATGTGTACAGGGGCATAAACGCAGCAGTGATAGGATTGGAGAGGTTCGGTGAGCAAATGAAGACCCTTTGAAGTCATATTGCATGGTACCCATTACACGGGTCTCAACTCTCCAGGTTTAAGGTATTCTTCCTTCAGCTAAAACATGCATGTGGAACCCAGAGTATGATCAACCGTGTGAACGGGAGATGTGTTCAAATATGTCTCAGTTTTCCTCCCCTGGTACTCGGGTGCAACATTCCAGACGCTTTATTAACACTCTCCCCACTTGGAGAGTCAGCGCCTTTAACCTCCTGTTTGGCCCAGTTTGCAATTTCTGCGGAAGATGAACAGGAATAGGGAGAACCAATGAGAGACTAGCTGGAGGTGTCTGGACGGGCAAATTTAACTCTCATTTCCCACCAGGAAAAGGAACTAACCAAAGGCTCAGCATGCCGTGCCGGAACCAGATTAGGGCCTGAAGCCATCCTGCGGTGTTGCGGCCAGCTCAAAAGAAAGCGAGTTGAAGAAAGGAGCTCAGGGGCACTGTAATTCACAAACCTGCAGAGTTATAAATGACAGCTATCGTCCAAAAATATACTGAAGTAAGGCTGCCAAGAGGACTTGAAAGCGGGGCAGAATTGCAGGAAACCGATTTCAGGAGGTAGACTGGAATTGCATTGAAAGCATAGGAAAAGAGGCAGAACGTCCACAATGATGCACTTGGCCAAAAAGGGCGTATGCGTTTTTTCCTGAATATATTCAGGAAAAAACGCATACGCCCTTTTTGGCCAACCAAGCAAGCTTGCAAAGGAAATCTGCACTACAATGAAGTCTCACTTCCCCCCGGTCAATAGGGCCATCTGAAAAAAGTGTAAAATCCAGAAAGGCAGGACAGGCCATGGAGAACTGGGAGCCTTGTTATGCTGATGGGCGGGATGTAAATTGCCAACAGCCACTCGGGAGAAGTGTATGGTGTTTCCTGAAACATCTAAAAAACAAAGCAACAGAGCCTAGGGCACTTCCACTTATGGTCCTATAGCTTAGGGAAATTAAAATCAAAAAGACACAGCCACCCCAAAGTTTGGGACGCCTCTGTTGACAAGAACCTCGTTTACTGTACAAGTTCAATATCACAGAAAGTGAAAAATGGATAAAGAACTTGTGGTACTTATGTACAATGCAGTATCACTCAGCAATGAAATCTATGTCATCAGGCCCGTAGCAGCATAATGAGTGGATTTAGGTACGATGATTCTAACTGAAATAAGTCACACAGGAAAAGAAACATCATAAGATATCACTAATACACGGAATGTAAACTTGGCTACACAGGAACTGAATTACAGAACAGAACAGGGTCTCAAATTTAGAAAACCAACTTATGCTTGCTTAAGGGGAAAGGTGAGTTGGGGTGCTGCATAAAACCAGAGATTGAAATGAGCACAGATAAAGTTCCTTAAGCCAAATATGGAATAGACAAGAGCTACTCGTTGCTCAACGAAATGGACTCAACACCGCATATTAAACGCCTAAGAATGTACCTGACTAGTAAGTATCTTAAAACCTATGGATTGCTATGTCTCTGAAAGAGAATCAAGCATGTGTACAGGGGCATAAACGCAGCAGTGATAGGATTGGAGAGGTTCGGTGAGCAAATGAAGACCCTTTGAAGTCATATTGCATGGTACCCATTCCACGGGTTTCAACTACCCACGTTTAAGGTATTCCTCCTTCAGCTAAAACATGCATGTGGAACCCAGAGTATGATCAACCGTGTGAACGGGAGACGTGTTCAAATATGTCTCAGTTTTCCTCCCCTGGTACTTGGGTGCAACATTCCAGACGCTTTACTAACACTCTCCCCACTTGGAGAGTCAGCGCCTTTAACCTCCTGTTTGGCCCAGTTTGCAATTTCTGCGGAAGATGAACAGGAAGAGCGAGAACCAATGAGAGACTAGCTGGAGGTGTCTGGACGGGCAAATTTAACTCTCATTTCCCACCAGGAAGAGGAAATAACCAAAGGCTCAGCGTGCCGTGCCGGAACCAGATTAGGGCCTGAAGCCATCCTGCGGTGTTGCGGCCAGCTCAAAAGAAAGCGAGTTGAAGAAAGGAGCTCAGGGGCACTGTAATTCACAAACCTGCAGAGTTATAAATGACAGCTATCGTCCAAAAATATACTGAAGTAAGGCTGCCAAGAGGACTTGAAAGCGGGGCAGAATTGCAGGAAACCGATTTCAGGAGGTAGACTGGAATTGCATTGAAAGCATAGGAAAAGAGGCAGAACGTCCACAATGATGCACTTGGCCAAAAAGGGCGTATGCGTTTTTTCCTGAATATATTCAGGAAAAAACGCATACGCCCTTTTTGGCCAACCAAGCAAGCTTGCAAAGGAAATCTGCACTACAATGAAGTCTCACTTCCCCCCGGTCAAAAGGGCCATCTGAAAAAAGTGTAAAATCCAGAAAGGCAGGACAGGCCATGGAGAACTGGGAGCCTTGTTATGCTGATGGGCGGGATGTAAATTGCCAACAGACACTCGGGAGAAGTGTATGGTGTTTCCTGAAACATCTAAAAAACAAAGCAACAGAGCCTAGGGCACTTCCACTTATGGTCCTATAGCTTAGGGAAATTAAAATCAAAAAGACACAGCCACCCCAAAGTTTGGGACGCCTCTGTTTACAAGAACCTCGTTTACCGTACAAGTTCAATATCACAGAAAGTGAAAAATGGATAAAGAACTTGTGGTACTTACGTACAATGCAGTATCACTCAGCAATGAAATCTATGTCATCAGGCCCGTAGCAGCATAATGAGTGGATTCAGGTATGATGATTCTAACTGAAATAAGTCACACAGAAAAGGAAACATCATAAGATATCACTAATACACGGAATGTAAACTGGGCTACACAGGAACTGAATTCCAAAACAGAACAGGGTCTCAAATTTAGAAAACCAACTTATGCTTGCTTAAGGGGAAAGGTGAGTTGGGGTGCTGCATAAAACCAGAGATTGAAATGAGCACAGATAAAGTTCCTTAAGCCAAATACGGAATAGACAAGAGCTACTCCTTGCTCAACGAAATGGACTCAACACCGCATATTAAACGCATAAGAATGTACCTGACTAGTAAGTATCTTAAAACCTATGGATTGCTATGTCTCCGAAAGAGAATCAAGCATGTGTACAGGGGCATAAACGCAGCAGTGATAGGATTGGAGAGGTTCGGTGAGCAAATGAAGACCCTTTGAAGTCATATTGCATGGTACCCATTCCACGGGTTTTAACTACCCAGGTTTAAGGTATTCTTCCTTCAGCTAAAACATGCATGTGGAACTCAGAGTATGATCAACCGTGTGAACGGGAGACGTGTTCAAATATGTCTCAGTTTTCCTCCCCTGGTACTCGGGTGCAACATTCCAGACGCTTTACTAACACTCTCCGCACTTGGAGAGTCAACGCCTTTAAACTCCTGTTTGGCCCAGTTTGCAATTTCTGCGGAAGATGAACAGGAATAGGGAGAACCAATGAGAGACTAGCTGGAGGTGTCTGGACGGGCAAATTTAACTCTCGTTTCCCACCAGGAAGAGGAATTAACCAAAGGCTCAGCGTGCCGTGCCGGAACCAGATTAGGGCCTGAAGCCATCCTGCGGTGTTGCTGCCAGGTCACAAGAAAGCGAGTTGAAGAAAGGAGCTCAGGGGCACTGTAATTCACAAACCTGCAGAGTTATAAATGACAGCTATCGTCCAAAAATATACTGAAGTAAGGCTGCCAAGAGGACTTGAAAGCGGGGCAGAATTGCAGGAAACCGATTTCAGGAGGTAGACTGGAATTGCATTGAAAGCATAGGAAAAGAGGCAGAACGTCCACAATGATGCACTTGGCCAAAAAGGGCGTATGCGTTTTTTCCTGAATATATTCAGGAATAAACGCATACGCCCTTTTTGGCCAACCAAGCAAGCTTGCAAAGGAAATCTGCACTACAATGAAGTCTCACTTCCCCCAGGTCAAAAGGGCCATCTGAAAAAAGTGTAAAATCCAGAAAGGCAGGACAGGCCATGGAGAACTGGGAGCCTTGTTATGCTGATGGGCGGGATGTAAATTGCCAACAGACACTCGGGAGAAGTGTATGGTGTTTCCTGAAACATCTAAAAAACAAAGCAACAGAGCCTAGGGCACTTCCACTTATGGTCCTATAGCTTAGGGAAATTAAAATCAAAAAGACACAGCCACCCCAAAGTTTGGGACGCCTCTGTTTACAAGAACCTTGTTTACAGTACAAGTTCAACATCGCAGAAAGTGAAAAATGGATAAAGAAGTTGTGGTATTTACTTACAAAGCAATATCACTCAGCAATGAAATCTATGTCATCAGGCCCTTAGCAGCACAATGAGTGGATTCAGGTATGATGATTCTAACTGAAATAAGTCACACAGAAAAAGAAACATCATAAGATATCACTAATACACGGAATGTAAACTTGGCTACAAAGGAACTGAATTACAGAACAGAACAGGGTCTCAAATTTAGAAAACCAACTTATGCTTGCTTAAGGGGAAAGGTGAGTTGGGGTGCTGCATAAAAGCAGAGATTGAAATGAGCACAGATAAAGTTCCTTAAGCCAAATACGGAATAGACAGGAGCTACTCCTTGCTCAACGAAATGGACTCAACACCGCATATTAAACGCCTAAGAATGTACCTGACTAGTAAGTATCTTAAAACCTATGGATTGCTATGTCTCCGAAAGAGAATCAAGCATGTGTACAGGGGCATAAACGCAGCAGTGATAGGATTGGAGAGGTTCGGTGAGCAAATGAAGACCCTTTGAAGTCATATTGCATTGTACCCATTCCACGGGTTTCAACTACCCAGGTTTAAGGTATTCTTCCTTCAGCTAAAACATGCATGTGGAACCTAGAGTATGATCAACCATGTGATCGGGAGACGTTTTCAAATATGTCTCAGTTTTCGTACCCTGGTACTCGGGTGAAACATTCCAGACGCTTTACTAACACTCACCCTACATGGAGAGTCAGTCCCTTTAACCTCCTGTTTGGCCCAGTTTGTAATTTCTGCGGAAGATGAACAGGAATAGGGAGAACCAATGAGAGACTAGCTGGAGGTGTCTGGACGGGCAAATTTAACTCTCGTTTCCCACCAGGAAGAGGAATTAACCAAAGGCTCAGCGTGCCGTGCCGGAACCAGATTAGGGCCTGAAGCCATCCTGCGCTGTTGCGGCCAGCTCACAAGAAAGCGAGTTGAAGAAAGGAGCTCAGGGGCACTGTAATTCACAAACCTGCAGAGTTATAAATGACAGCTATCGTCCAAAAATATACTGAAGTAAGGCTGCCAAGAGGACTTGAAAGCGGAGCAGAATTGCAGGAAACCGATTTCAGGAGGTAGACTGGAATTGCATTGAAAGCATAGGAAAAGAGGCAGAACGTCCACAATGATGCACTTGGCCGAAAAGGGCGTATGCGTTTTTTCCTGAATATATTCAGGAAAAAACGCATACGCCCTTTTTGGCCAACCAAGCAAGCTTGCAAAGGAAATCTGCACTACAATGAAGTCTCACTTCCCCCCGGTCAAAAGGGCCATCTGAAAAAAGTGTAAAATCCAGAAAGGCAGGACAGGCCATGGAGAAATGGGAGCCTTGTTATGCTGATGGGCGGGATGTAAATTGCCAACAGCCACTCGGGAGAAGTGTATGGTGTTTCCTGAAACATCTAAAAAACAAAGCAACAGAGCCTAGGGCACTTCCACTTATGGTCCTATAGCTTAGGGAAATTAAAATGAAAAAGACACAGCCACCCCAAAGTTTGGGACGCCTCTGTTTACAAGAACCTCGTTTACCGTACAAGTTCAATATCACAGAAAGTGAAAAATGGATAAAGAACTTGTGGTACTTACGTACAATGCAGTATCACTCAGGATGAAATCTATGTCATCAGGCCCGTAGCAGCATAATGAGTGGATTCAGGTACGATGATTCTAACTGAAATAAGTCACACAGAAAAGGAAACATCATAAGATATCACTAATACACGGAATGTAAACTGGGCTACACAGGAACTGAATTCCAAAACAGAACAGGGTCTCAAATTTAGAAAACCAACTTATGCTTGCTTAAGGGGAAAGGTGAGTTGGGGTGCTGCACAAAAGCAGAGATTGAAATGAGCACAGATAAAGTTCCTTAAGCCAAATACGGAATAGACAAGAGCTACTCCTTGCTCAACGAAATGGACTCAACACCGCATATTAAACGCCTAAGAATGTACCTGACTAGTAAGTATCTTAAAACCTATGGATTGCTATGTCTCCGAAAGAGAATCAAGCATGTGTACAGGGGCATAAACGCAGCAGTGATAGGATTGGAGAGGTTCGGTGAGCAAATGAAGACCCTTTGAAGTCATATTGCATGGTACCCATTCCACGGGTCTCAACTACCCAGGTTTAAGGTATTCTTCCTTCAGCTATAACATGCATGTGGAACCCAGAGTATGATCAACCGTGTGAACGGGAGACGTGTTCAAATATGTCTCAGTTTTCGTACCCTGGTACTCGGGTGCAACATTCCAGACGCTTTACTAACACTCTCCCCACTTGGAGAGTCAGCGCCTTTAACCTCCTGTTTGGCCCAGTTTGCAATTTCTGCGGAAGATGAACAGGAATAGGGAGAACCAATGAGAGACTAGCTGGAGGTGTCTGGACGGGCAAATTTAACTCTCGTTTCCCACCAGGAAGAGGAATTAACCAAAGGCTCAGCGTGCCGTGCCTGAACCAGATTAGGGCCTGAAGCCATCCTGCGGTGTTGCGGCCAGCTCAAAAGAAAGCGAGTTGAAGAAAGGAGCTCAGGGGCACTGTAATTCACAAACCTGCAGAGTTATAAATGACAGCTATCGTCCAAAAATATACTGAAGTAAGGCTGCCAAGAGGACTTGAAAGCGGGGCAGAATTGCAGGAAACCGATTTCAGGAGGTAGACTGGAATTGCATTGAAAGCATAGGAAAAGAGGCAGAACGTCCACAATGATGCACTTGGCCAAAAAGGGCGTATGCGTTTTTTCCTGAATATATTCAGGAAAAAACGCATACGCCCTTTTTGGCCAACCAAGCAAGCTTGCAAAGGAAATCTGCACTACAATGAAGTCTCACTTCCCCCCGGTCAAAAGGGCCATCTGAAAAAAGTGTAAAATCCAGAAAGGCAGGACAGGCCATGGAGAACTGGGAGCCTTGTTATGCTGATGGGCGGGATGTAAATTGCCAACAGACACTTGGGAGAAGTGTATGGTGTTTCCTGAAACATCTAAAAAACAAAGCAACAGAGCCTAGGGCACTTCCACTTATGGTCCTATAGCTTAGGGACATTAAAATCAAAAAGACACAGCCACCCCAAAGTTGGGGACGCCTCTGTTTACAAGAACCTTGTTTACAGTACAAGTTGAACATCGTAGAAAGTGAAAAATGGATAAAGAAGTTGTGGTATTTACTTACAAAGCAATATCACTCAGCAATGAAATCTATGTCATCAGGCCCTTAGCAGCACAATGAGTGGATTCAGGTATGATGATTCTAACTGAAATAAGTCACACAGAAAAAGAAACATCATAAGGTATCACTAATACACGGAATGTAAACTTGGCTACACAGGAACTGAATTCCAAATCAGAACAGGGTCTCAAATTTAGAAAACCAACTTATGCTTGCTTAAGGGGAAAGGTGAGTTGGGGTGCTGCATAAAACCAGGGATTGAAATGAGCACAGATAACGTTCTATAAGGCAAATATGGAATAGAAAAGAGCTACTCCTTGCTCAACGAAATGGACTCAACACCCCATATTCAACGCCTAGGAATATACCTGCCTAGTAAGAATCATAAAAGCAATGGATTTATATATCTCTGTAAGAGAATCAAGAGTGTGTACAGCGGCATTAAAGCAGTGAAAATCAGCTAAATTCCATATTAAAAATAAATTTCTTAAACAAAACACAATGACAGTGAAATAGAGAGCAATACTTAAGTAATCCATTCAAGGCTTCTGATGCAACCTGCATTTACCATATCTACACCCAGAGCTGGGTGACACATAAGGCTGGACACTTGGGGCTCATAAGATTGGTGAGGTTCGGTGAGCAAATGCAGACCCTTTGAAGTCATATTGCATGGTATCCATTCCATGGGTCTCAACTCTCCAGGTTTAAGGGATTCTTCCTTCAGCTAAAACATGCATGTGGAACCCAGAGTATGATCCACCGTGTGATCGAGAAACGTGTTCAAATGTGTCTCACTTTTCGTTCCCTGGTACTCGGGTGCAACATTCCAGACACTTTACTAACACTCTCCCGACTTGGAGAGTCAGTCCCTTTAACCTCCTGTTTGGCCCAGTTTGCAATTTCTGCGGAAGATGAACAGGAATAGGGAGAACCAATGAGAGACTAGCTGGAGGTGTCTGGATGGGCAAATTTAACTCTCATTTCCCACAGGGAAGAGGAATAAACCAAAGGCTCAGCATGCCGTGCCGGAACCAGATTAGGGCCTGAAGCAATCCTGCGGTGTTGTGGCCAGCTCAAAAGAAAGCGAGTTGAAGAAAGGAGCTCAGGGGCACTGTAATTCACAAACCTGCAGATTTATAAATGACAGCTATTGTCCGAAAATATACTGAAGTAGGGCTGCCAAGAGGACTTGAATGCGGGGCAGAATTGCAGGAAACCGATTTCAGGAGGAATCGGAATTGGATTGCATTTAAAACACAGGAAAAGAGGAAGAACGTCGACAATGATGCACTTGGCCAAAAAGGGCGTATGCGTTTTTTCCTGAATATATTCAGGAAAAAACGCATACGCCCTTTTTGGCCAACCAAGCAAGCTTGCAAAGGAAATCTGCACTACAATGAAGTCTCACTTCCCCCCCCCCCCCGGTCAAAAGGGCCATCTGAAAAAAGTGTAAAATCCAGAAAGGCAGAACAGGCCATGGAGAACTGGGAGCCTTGTTATGCTGATGGGCGGGATGTAAATTCCCAACAGCCCCTCTGTAGAAGTGTATGGTGTTTCCTGAAACATCTAAAAAACAAAGCAACAGAGCCTAGGGCACTTCCACTTATGGTCCTATAGCTTAGGGACATTAAAATCAAAAAGACACAGCCACCCCAAAATTTGGGACGGCTCTTTTTACAGGAATCTCTTCTGCGGCACAAGTTAAATATCCCAGAGAGCAAATAATGGATAAAGAAGTTGCGGTACTTATGTACAACAGAATACCACTCAGCAATGAAATCTATGTCACCAGGCCCGTACCAGCATAATGAGTGGATTGAGGCACGATGATTCTAAGTGAAATAAGTCACACAGAAAAAGAAACATCATAAGGTATCACTAATACACGGAATGTGAACTTGGCTACACATGAACTGAATTCCAAAACAGAACAGGGTCTCAAATTTAGAAAACCAACTTATGCTTGCTTAAGGGGGAAGGTGAGTTGGGGTGCTGCATAAAAGCAGAGTTTGAAATTAGCACAGATACCGTTCCATAAGCCAAATATGTAATAGACAAGACCTACCCCTTGCTCAACGAAATGGATTCAACAATGAGGTATCACCTCACACCTGGTAGAATAGGCATCATAGAAAATCTACAAACAAAAAATGCTGGAAAGGGTGTGGAGAAAAGGAACCCTCTTCCACTATTGTTGGGAATATAAATTGATACAGTCATTATGGAGAACAATATGGAATTTCTTAAGAAACTAACAATAGAATTACCATATGATACAGCAATCCCAGTACTGGACATATACCCAGACAAAACCATAAATCAAAAAGAGTCA
The DNA here is from genome assembly GCF_963455315.2 of Globicephala melas. Classification (NCBI taxonomy): domain Eukaryota; kingdom Metazoa; phylum Chordata; class Mammalia; order Artiodactyla; family Delphinidae; genus Globicephala; species Globicephala melas. The sequence continues at coordinate 1,094,697 of NW_027207249.1, read as the reverse complement.
TTCACCGCAATGCTCATTGCATCACTATTTACAATATCGAGGTAATGGAAGCAACCTAAATGCCCACAGACAGACGAATGCATAAAGCTCTGGTACATATATAAAATGGAATATTACTAAGCCATGAAAAGGAATGAAATTGGGTCATTTGTAGAGACGTCGATGGATCTAGAGACTGTCATACAGAGTGAAGTAAGTCAGAAAGAGAAAAACAAATCTTGTATATTCATGCATATATGTGGAACCTAGAAAAACTGTACAGATTAACCATTTTGCAAGGCATAAATAGAGCAACAGATGTAGACAACAAACGTATGGACAACAAGGGGGGAAAGCTGTTGGGGGGGTGGTGGTGGGAGGAGTTGAGAGACTGGGATTGGCATGTATACATTTATATGTATAAAATAGATAACCAATAAGAACCTGCTGTATAAAAATATAAAATAAAATTCAAAATTAAAAAGAAATAAAATTTAAAAAATAAAACAGAAAAAACAATTATTCCCTGCACATACATGTATTTATATGAATAAATTATTTCCATGCTTATATCTGTAAATACAAAAAAGAGGAATAAAATCTACCTTGAACCAAAAACGAAAAAGAGAAAAAAACACAGAACCCACCAGTTACACAGAGGAAAACCGTATCAGGGCACTTGCTCCAGTTGTAAACAATTCTGAAGTTGGTCAGTGGTGGGGAATCGTCTCCCATTCAGCCAGCAGCCCCCACGCAACAAGCGTCCTCATTGCAAAGCTGGGGCACCGTGCCGAGACATCTGTGAGTAAACGTGAGCTGAGCCCCAGGCCAGTTGCTGCTGAACTATTCCCACCCGTCCCAGGTAAAACACCTGAATATATACAAGGACTTGAAAGCCTAGAGGAAGGGCCATAGAGCCACACGAGTGACAGCATGCCGGCCGACTTGGTGCCTGCAGGCCAGCCAGGATGGTCCTGGCCCTGGGTGCTCTTCTGGAAGATTTCCATTTCCCTGCCTGAGATACCCGTCCTGTCCCTGCCCCCACTGCTTTTTTCCTTCCTCACCTCTGCCCAGGGAGAAATTCCAGCAGCAGGTATGGGTGACACATCCTCTTCTTTAGCAGGTGGCAGCCTGGCAACTGCTGCAGAAAGTCCAGCAGAGCCCCACTCACACTGGGCCACCCACAAAGCCGTGGCCTCTCACTCCCTCCCACCAGCCCAGCCCCGAGACTGCTGACAGGGCAGAGAAAATGGCGTCAGGCACGGCTGCAGGGGCTCTTGCTGCCTGGAGTGGTATTTATATTGATCTCAACCCAGGCACACCTGGGGAGGGCTGGCCGGCACGGTAAGGCTGCCCAGGTCAGCCAATCATCACCCCTCAGGGGCTCACAGTTGCAGAAAATGGAACTTGCTGAACCGGCCAGGTCCAAGGAACAGGTGTGGGCTCCTGAGAGTCAGGATAGACAAGGGGCTGCAGCTTTGGCTTGTTTTCTAATCATTTTATCTGGCCCATGAGTGGGAGACAACTTCAAGAAAACCCTCTCCTAATGAGAGGAACCCAGGAGTCAGGGAGAGGAGGGGTGGGTGGTGGTTGGAGACAGAGGCCTGGTGCCCCGGGTGCAGTGGAAGTCTCTGGAAGACCAGGTGGAGGGAGGCCTCACGGAGTGATGCCCAGGGTCACAGACCTGTCGCAGCTGCTGTTTGTTAGTTCAAGTCCTGCTCTGAGGTGCTCTGTGTCAGCTCTGAGCGACAGGTGAGCTGGGGGTGCTCTGCAATGAGGGCTATGTGCACGGTTCCTGTGTGCCCAGCCCTGCCAGGGTACCTGCAAGGGTAGCTCTGTATCCTGGGAGGGGCCTGATCACAAGAGCCCCGTGGGCTGGGGTGGGGGTGGGGTACCTGCCCAGGTGAGCTCCATATTCTGCGATTGGTCTGACCACGAGAGCCCCATGGGCTGCTGGGGACCTGGTAAAGGATGTCAGGACAGTCAGTGAAGCCACCGAGGATATACCTCCAGTTGCTCCTAATTCCTACACCCTGCTGGTCATTCTACCAACCACCAGGACATGGTATTCTGTATTAGTCTTCAATGATGCCTTCTTTTGTATTCCATTAGTCCCAGAGTCACAAGAAATTTTGGCTTGTGAGTGGCAGGACTCAACATACAACTAAAACAATACTTCCGGGCCGTCTGGCCCCAAGGGTGCAAAAATTCCCACACCGTCTTTGGGGAAAGCTTAGCTAAAGACCTAAAAGTTCTACCTCTGGAAAAGGAAACCCTCCTTCAATATGCAGACGACATTCTGATCGCCAGCCCTACTAAGGAGGCCTCTGAACTACCAAGCCAATAAAGGATAGAAGTTGTCCAAGAAAAAGCTCAAATATCACAGACTGCGGTGACCTGCCTGGGCTTCATTCTCACACAAGGTCAGAGAAGCCCATCCCAGGAAAGGGAAGAAACCATTTTCAGCCTTACCCCTTTCTAAAACTAGAAGACAGCTTAGGGGTTCCTGGGGAGGCCAGGGTTTGCTGCTTCTGGATCCCTAACTACAGTCTACTAGCTGGGCCTCTATATGAAACACTGAAAGGAAAAGATGATGATCCTTTTGAATAGAATCCAGAAGTGGCCTTTCAAGAATGGAAAGAGCAGTCAATTCAGACCCTTGCCCTGGAACTCCCTAATTTAGCTAAACCCTTTGGCCTTTACATTCCCGGTGAAAGGTGAATCGCCATTGGAGAATTAGTGCAAAAACTGGGACCACTTGAAATGGAACAATGCAAGAATGCCATCCAGGTAGGATAAACTACGGTCACGAAGGGGCTTGGCCCACTGCCACATCTGGCCAAGATACTGGCGGTATCTAAAAACCTGGAAATCAGCAGCCCAAAAGGCCACCTCCCTCCTAAGGGAAAAGGACCCCACGTGGTGATCCTAACCACCAACCATGCCCTGAAGTTGCAGGGTTCGCTCCGTGGGCACACCGACCTCGAGTGAGGAGACCCTCCAACTCCAACATCCAGAGAGATAACCGGGGGCAACAGGGCACCATGACGACTCGTGTGAACATCACTTGACCTGGAGTTTCTCTCATAAAACAACAAGAGTGTGTCCCAAAAGAGTAGACTACTGCTTGCAGGACTTACTGCACCCAGAGGGGAGCTAATAATCTTGGCGGGGGAACCGTATATCACACTGTCACCATAGAAAAGCCTACAGACACCGTGATGATGGTGGCCAATAAGACCGGCTGGACTCCTGTTTACTTCCAAAGGCTGTTGACTCAGTAGCCATCATGGTCCTTATCACCACTGACCCTGGACTGTCTGGGAGTTGAGCGGGCAGGGCTCTGACACCTGGTGCTGTTTGTACGTTAATTCAGGGGCCTAATTGAAGAAAGCGCAGACTACTGGTCAGAGCATCTAGGCTGGCAGAAACGGTCAGCCTAAGGTGGCCGAACAAATGTGGGGCGGGGTGAAACCGGCCCCCACAGCGTCTCTGCACATCTCTTTCCTGGACCCTTAAAGGTCATTAGAATCTATAACACTTCCAATGCTGGTGCTCAGGTGGACGAGCAGGGAGGCAGGGGTCCTGGGGACAATCAACGTCACCGGGAGGCTGCTGGGGAGAAGTTCTGACCCTCGCCCCAGGGTATGAGGGCTCCCAACTCAGCACTCAGCAGTTACAGAAGAAGGGTCTGCACCCTCAGCACTCCAAGAATGAGGAACGGGACAAAAGGCAGAGGAGGGGTTTGTCCCCAGCAAAGCCCATTAAAAATCCCTGGGAGATAAAAATAGAATCTGGGCAATAAAGTCAAGTCTAACCTTTTCTATCCTTTGTGCTTTGTCTAATTTCATGTGCTCCTAGGGTCCCGCATGCAGAGGTTCCACACCCGGCACTTCAGACCAGATTTCCTAGTGCAGAATGGCTGGGTCGACACCTCAGCTCCTGGGGCCCAGTGCAGACTCCACGATATAGAGCCTGAGCTACAGCCAACCCGGCCCTCGAGAGCTCCGCCGCCTCCCTCCCTCCCACTGACTCTGACAGGATCTCTACACAGCAGCCCAGCCCACAGCCCACGGGGTAGTGCATGCTCTCACCTCTCCATTCTCTGATCAAAATATAAAGTTTCCTTTGCTTGTGAACCAAACTCAGTCTCGATCTGTTGGCCCCAATGACACTGGGCAGGGGGACACTTGTTGGGGTCCACTCTGGAGGATCAGTAACAGAAATTGAGACTATTGTAACCTCAATGAACAGATGTGTGAGCCAAACTGTAGTTAACATAGAACAGTGTATAAGGCTCGGGTAAAATAAGATGTTTCTAACACTTCCATTTGATATTTCCATCACTTTTTATAAGCAAGTTCAGTGAAAAGGTTTGTCTTATTTGTCAGGTCAATATTAGAGAAACGAAGTGATTTCTTTCCAAGGATGTACATCTAATAATCTTGGTTAAACCTTCAATCTTGTTTTAAATGCTTTTCCATTGAAAATGATACCTCTCTTTCAGCTCCCCCATTTCTGAGAAGTATAAAATCTTATAATTTATTATTACCAAAGGGGAAAGGTGGGAGGAGGGATAAATTAACAGTTTGGAATTAACACATACACACTGCTATGTATAAAATAGATCATCAACAAGGAACTACTGTATAGCACAGGGAACTACACTCAACATTTTGCAATAACCTATAAGGGGAAATAATCTGAAAAAGAATAGATATTTTTATTGACATCATCTATCAATGATAGTTAAAGTGTAGCCTAAGGGAAGCTGGTGGTGAGTGCTTCTGACCCTGAAGACTTCAATCATCTAAAGTTTGGACTCTGCCTACTTCCCAAGGCCCTTAATGAACATATGTGTAGCCGTAGCTTAAAAACTTCCCCAGTTTGGGTTTCGGGGAGACACTGATTTTGAAAAAGCCCTGGTGTTCTCCTTACATGAATGGGACTCTTCCTACTGCTAAAACATGTCTGTCACACCCAGAGGATGGTATACCGTCTGATCGGGAAGAGTTTGGAAAAGGCATCTCATCTCCTCATCTCCTGGTGCTCGGGTTCACCCCTCCAGCGTCTTTACTAACAGTCTCCCCACTTGGAGATGTCAGCACTGTCAACATCCTGTTGCGTACAGTTTGGAATTTGTCCAGAGGATGAAGCGGAAGGATGAGGAACAATGAGAGACAAGTCCTAGGTGTTCAGACAGGCACATGTCACTCTAATTTCCAATCAGGAAGACGAATTGACCAAAGGCTAGGGTTGCCCATGGAAACAGTATAGGGCTTGAGGAAATCCCGCTGCTTTGTGGCCAGTTCCCATAAACACAAGTTGAACAATGGAACTCAGGGGCAGTAAAATTCACAAAACTGCAGAGTTGAAAATATCCATCACTGAAAAATGTCTTGAGGAAAGTCAGAGAAAAGGACTTGTAAGCAAGGGAGAATGGCAGGAAAGGGATTTGAGGAGGTAGAAAGGACTCGCCATTAAGCACAAGAAAAGGAGCTGAACATTGCCAACATTGCAGTTGGCCAAAAAGGGTGTATGCGTTTTTTTTCTGTATATATTCAAGAAAAGGGCATACACTTTTTTAGCCAACCAAACAGGTGGGCACTGGAAGTCAATACTACAAAAGATATCACTTCGCATCAGTCAGAAGAGCCATCCTCATAAAGCGTAAACAACAGAAATGCAGGACAGGGCAACGAGAAGAGGGAGCCCTGTGAGACTTATAGTGGAAATGTATATTGCCAACGGCCATTCTGGAGAAGTGTATTGTGTTTACTAAAGCATCTAAAAAATGAGCTACAGAGCATAGGGCACTTGCACTCATGGGCGTATATCTTGGGAAAAACAAAAATCGAGAGGACACAGGCACCCCAATGTTTACCCCCTCTCTGTTTAAAAGATCCTCGACTAGGATATAACTTAAATGTCTCTGGAGGGAAAAAATGGATAGAGATGTGGTACTTAGGTAGAGTGGAATATTATTCAGCCTGGAAATCAATGAAATATGGCCAGTTGTAACAACTCCGGAGGAGTTACGTATGATCATTCTAAGTGACAGAATTCAAAAAGAAAAAGACACATATCATAAGATATCACTTAAAGGTGGAATCCAAAATGGCTACACATGAAATAAATTACAAAACAAAAACATAGTCAAATATGTAGAAAACACGCATAAGGCTGCTAAACGGGAAAGGTGGGGAGGGGTGAGGCATCATCCAGGAGGTTGAAATTAGCAAAGATACCATTCCAAATACCAAACTGATAATCAACAAGGCCTACACGGTAGCTAAAAGAACTGCACTCAGCACACTCAAGTCACCGGAAAAGAATATATACGACTGGTAAGAATCTGAAAAAGAATTTATTGATGACTCTCTGTACGTGAATCAAGTGGATGTACAGCAGCAAGAAACAGAGCTTTGAAAATCAGCTGTAACCAATATAGTAATAAATTGAAAAAAATAAACGACAGAGAGACAGAGAAAACCTCTTACAACTTTTCCTCAGGGACGGTGATGCAACATGGATTGAACACATCTAGACCCACAGCAGGATGAGACATAAGGCTGGAAACTGTTTGCGCTAAGAGAAATGTGAGGTTGGGTGAGGAAATGCACACCCTTTAAAGTAATACTACCTGGTACCCATTCAATGGGTCCCAAATCTGCAGGTTCAAGGGATCTTCCTACAGCTAAAACATGCATGGAAAACCCAGAGGACTGTACACCATGTGATCGGGAGATGTGTCTAAAATGCACCTCATTTATCCTCTCCTGGTGCTCCTGTTCACCATTCCAGCCATGTTACTTAGAATCTCCCCACTTGGAGAATCAGCACATTTAAACTTCTGTTTCACACATTTTGCAAATTGTGAGGAGGATGAACGGGAAGAGGGGGAACCAATGAGAGAATAGTTGTAGGGGTTTGGACGGGCACATATCACTCTAATTTCCCATTAAGAATAAGAATTAAAGAAAGGCTCAGCCTGCCTCGCCGGAGCCAAAATAGGGCCTGAAGCAATCCTGCGGGTTTGAGGCCAGCTCACAAAAGAGCAACTTAAAAAATGGAGCTCAGGGTCACTGCAATTCACAAACCTGCAGAGTTATAAATGAAAACTAATGTCCAAAAATATGTTGAGGTAAGGCAAAGAAGAGGATCTGAATGCAAGACAGAATTGCAAGAAACAGATTTCAAGAGATAGATTGGACTCGTCTTTAACGCACATGAAAAGCGGCAGAATTTCGACAATGATGCAGTTGGCCCAAAAGGGCGTATGCGTTTTTTCCTGATTATATCCAGGAAAAAACGCATACGCACTTTATGGGCAACGAAGCAAGCAAGCAATGCAAATGTGCACAACAAAGAAGTCTCACTTCCCACCGGTCAAAAGGGCCATCCTAAAAAATTGTAAAAACCAGAAATGCAGGACAGGCCATGGAGAACAGGGAGCCTTTATACGCTGATGGGCAGTGTGTGAACTGCCGAGAGCCACTCTGGAGAAGTGTATGGTGGTTCCTAAATCATCTAAAAAACAGAGCTACAGAGCATAGGACACTTCCAATCATGGGAGTATATCTAGGGAAGTCTAAAAATCAACAAGACACAAGCACACCACAGTTTAGGGCTACTCTGTTTACAAGAACCTCAACTTCAGTACACCTTAAATATCCCAGGAAAGAGAACAATGGATAAAGAAGATGTGGTACTTATGTACAATGGAATATCTCTTCACCATGAAATCAATGTAATAAGGCTAGTAGAAGGATAAAGAGTGGATTTAGGTCCGATAATACTACTTGAAATAAGTCAAACAGAAAAAGAAACATATCATAAGATATCACTTATAGAGGGAGGGTAAATATGGCTGCACAAGAAATGAATTACAGAACAGAACAGTGTCTCACATTTAGAAAACACACTTATGTCAGCTTAAGGGGAAAGGAGAGGTGGGGTGATGCATAAAACCAGAGTTTGAAATTAGCACAGATACCGTTCAATAAACCAAATAGGTATTAGACAAGATCTACACCTTGCTCAATGAACTGGCCTCAACACACCCTATACACCGCAGAGAAATATATCTGAGTAATAAGAATCTTAAAACCCATGTATTGATATATCTCCATAAGGGAATCAAGTGTGTGCAGAGCGGCACAAACACAGCAGTGAAAATGAGCTAAACCCCATTATAGAAATAAATTTTAAAAACAAAACGCTGAAACAATGAAAGAGAGAAAAATTCTTACAAAATTCGCTCAGGGGCTGTGATGCAACCTGGATTGACCACATATAAAACCACAGCTGGATAAGACATAAGGCTGGACACTTGGGGCTGAGAGGATTGGTGAGCTTTGGTGAGCAACTGCCGAAAGTTTAATGCAATACTTCATGCTACTCAGTCCAAGGGTCCCAGCACTCCAGGTTGAAGGGAATCTTCCTACAGCTAAACCATGCTTGGGAAACCCAGCGACTGGTATACCATATGATCGGGAAAGGTTTCTAAAACGCACCTCATTTTTCCTCTCCTGGGGCTCCGGATCGACATTCCAGCCGCTTTACTAACAACATCCCCACATGGAGTCAATGCCTTTAAGTTCTGGTATCGCACAGTCTGCAGTTAGTGCGGAGGATGAATGGGAATGGGGGAACCAGTGAGAAACAAGCTGTAGTGGTTTCAATGGGCACATGTCACACTAATGTCACATCAGTAAGAAGAATTAACCAAAGGCACAGCAAGGTGCCCCAGAAGAAAAATAGGGCTTCAAGGAATCCTGTGGTTATGGGGCAAGACCACAAAAATAAGAGCTGAAAAGTGGGGCTAAGGGCCACTGCAATTCAAAAACCTGCAGAGTTATAAAGGCCAACTATTTTCAAAAAATATATTGAGGTAAGGCTATGAAGAGACATTGAAAGCAAGGCAGAATTGCAGGAAACCGATTTCAGGAGGTAGACTGGAATTGCATTGAAAACATATGAAGAGAGCCAGAACCTCGACAATGATGCACTTGGCCAAAAAGGGCGTATGTGTTTTTTCCTGAATATATTCAGGAAAAAACGCATACACACTTTTTGGTCAACCAAGCAAGCTTGCAAAGGAAATCTGCAGTACAATGAAGTCTCACTTACACCTGGTCAAAAGGGCAATCTGAAAAAAGTGTAAAATCCATAAAGGCACGACACGGCATGGAGAACTGGGAGCCTTCTGATGCTGATGGGCGGGATGTAAATTGCCAACAGCCACTCTGGAGAAGTGTATGGTGTTTCCCGAAACATCTAAAAAACAAAGCAACAGAGCCTAGGGCACTTCCACTTATGGTCCTATAGCTTAGGGAAATTAAAATCAAAAAGACACAGCCACCCCAAAGTTTGGGACGCCTCTGTTTACAAGAACCTCGTTTACAGTACAAGTTCAATATTGCAGAAAGTGAAAAATGGGTAAAGAAGTTGTGGTATTTACGTACAATGCAGTATCACTCAGCAATGATATCTATGTCATCAGGCCCGTAGCAGCACAATGAGTGTATTCAGGTATGGTGATTCTAACTGAAATAAGTCACACAGAAAAAGAAACATTAAAAAATATCACTAATACACTGAATGTAAACTTGGCTACAGAGGAACTGAATTCCAAAACAGAACAGGGTCTCAAATTTAGAAAAGCAACTTATGCTTGCTTAAGGAGAAAGTTGAGTTGGGGGGCTGCATAAAACCAGAGATTGAAATGAGCACAGATAAAGTTCCTTAAGCCAAATATGGAATAGACAAGAGCTACTCCTTGCTCAATGAAATGGACTCAACACCGCATATTAAACGCCTAAGAATGTACCTGACTAGTAAGTATCTTAAAACCTATGGATTGCTATGTCTCCAAAAGAGAATCAAGCGTGTGTACAGGGGCATAAACGCAGCAGTGATAGGATTGGAGAGGTTCGGTGAGCAAATGAAGACCCTTTGAAGTCATATTGCATGGTACCCATTCCACGGGTCTCAACTCTCCAGGTTTAAGGTATTCTTCCTTCAGCTAAAACATGCATGTGGAACCCAGAGTATGATCAACCGTGTGATCGGGAGACGTTTTCAGATATGTCTCAGTTTTCGTCCCCTGGTACTTGGGTGTAACATTCCAGACGCTTTACTAACAATCTCCCCACTTGGAGAGTCAGTGCCTTTAACCTCCTGTTTGGCCCAGTTTGCAATTTCTGCGGAAGATGAACAGGAATAGGGAGAACCAATGAGAGACTAGCTGGAGGTGTCTGGACGGGCAAATTTAACTCTCATTTCTCACCAGGAAGAGGAAATAACCAAAGGCTCAGCGTGCCGTGCCAGAACCAGATTAGGGCCTGAAGCAATCTTGCGGTGTTACGGCCAGCTCACAAGAAAGCGAGTTGAAGAAAAGAGCTCAGGGGCACTGTAATTCACAAACCTGCAGAGTTATAAATGACAGCTATTGTCCAAAAATATACTGAAGTAAGGCTGCCAAGAGGACTTGAAAGCGGGGCAGAATTGCAGGAAACCGATTTCAGGAGGTAGACTGGAATTGCATTGAAAGCATAGGAAAAGAGGCAGAACGTCCACAATGATGCACTTGGCCAAAAAGGGCGTATGCGTTTTTTCCTGAATATATTCAGGAAAAAACGCATACGCCATTTTTGGCCAACCAAGCAAGCTTGCAAAGGAAATCTGCACTACAATGAAGTCTCACTTCCCCCCGGTCAAAAGGGCCATCTGAAAAAAGTGTAAAATCCAGCAAGGCAGGACAGGCCATGGAGAACTGGGAGCCTTGTTATGCTGATGGGCGGGATGTACATTGCCAACAGACACTCGGGAGAAGTGTATGGTGTTTCCTGAAACATCTAAAAAACAAAGCAACAGAGCCTAGGGCACTTCCACTTATGGTCCTATAATTTGGGAAATTAAATTCAAAAAGACACAGCCATCCCAAAGTTTGGGACGGCTCTGTTTAAAACAACCTCGTTTACGGTACAAATTCAATATCACAGAAAGTGAGAAATGGATAAAGATGTTGTGGTACTCACGTAAAATGCAGAATCACTCAGCAATGAAATCTATGTCATCAGGCCCATAGCAGCATAATGAGTGGATTCAGGTACGATGATTCGAACTGAAACAAGTCACACAGAAAAACAAACATCATAAGATATCAGTAATACACGGAATGTAAACTTGGCTACACAGGAACTGAATTACAGAACAGAACAGGGTCTCAAATTTAGAAAACCAACTTATGCTTGCTTAAGGGGAAAGGTGAGTTGGGGTGCTGCATAAAACCAGAGATTGAAATGAGCACAGATAAAGTTCCTTAAGCCAAATATGGAATAGACAAGAGCTACTCCTTGCTCAACGAAATGGACTCAACACCCCATATTAAACGCCTAAGAATGTACCTGACTAGTAAGTATCTTAAAACCTATGGATTGCTATGTCTCCAAAAGAGAATCAAGCGTGTGCACAGGGGCATAAACGCAGCAGTGATAGGATTGGAGAGGTTCGGTGAGCAAATGAAGACCCTTTGAAGTCATATTGCATGGTACCCATTCCACGGGTCTCAACTCTCCAGGTTTAAGGTATTCTTCCTTCAGCTAAAACATGCATGTGGAACCCAGAGTATGATCAACCGTGTGATCGGGACACGTGTTCAAATATGTCTCAGTTTTCCTCCCCTGGTACTCGGGTGCAACATTCCAGACGCTTTACTAACACTCTCCCCACTTGGAGAGTCAGCGCCTTTAACCTCCTGTTTGGCCCAGTTTGCAATTTCTGCGGAAGATGAACAGGAATAGGGAGAACCAATGAGAGACTAGCTGGAGGTGTCTGGACGGGCAAATTTAACTCTCATTTCCCACCAGGAAGAGGAAATAACCAAAGGCTCAGCGTGCCGTGCCGGAACCAGATTAGGGCCTGAAGCCAACCTGTGGTGTTGCGGCCAGCTCACAAGAAAGCGAGTTGAAGAAAGGAGCTCAGGGGCACTGTAATTCACAAAACTGTAGAGTTATAAATGACAGCTATCGTCCAAAAATATACTGAAGTAAGGCTGCCAAGAGGACTTGAAAGCGGGGCAGAATTGCAGGAAACCGATTTCAGGAGGTAGACTGGAACTGCAATTCAAGCATAGGAAAAGAGGCAGAACGTCCACAATGATGCACTTGGCCAAAAAGGGCGCATGCGTTTTTTCCTGAATATATTCAGGAAAAAACGCATGCGCCCTTTTTGGCCAACCAAGCAAGCTTGCAATGGTAATCGGCACTACAATGAAGTCTCACTTCCCCCCGGTCAAAAGGGCCATCTGAAAAAAGTGTAAAATCCAGAAAGGCAGGACAGGCCATGGAGAACTGGGAGCCTTGTTATGCTGATGGGCGGGATGTAAATTGCCAACAGACACTCGGGAGAAGTGTATGGTGTTTCCTGAAACATCTAAAAAACAAAGCAACAGAGCCTAGGGCACTTCCACTTATGGTCTTATAGCTTAGGGAAATTAAAATCAAAAAGACACAGCCACCCCAAAGTTTCAGACGCCTCTGTTTACAAGAACCTCGTTTACAGTACAAGTTCCATATCACAGAAAGTGAAAAATGGATAAAGAACTTGTGGTACTTACGTACAATGCAGTATCACTCAGCAATGAAATCTATGTCATCAGGCCCGTAGCAGCATAATGAGTGGATTCAGGTACGATGATTCTAACTGAAATAAGTCACACAGAAAAAGGAACATCATAAGATATCACTAATACACGGAATGTAAACTGGGCTACACAGGAACTGAATTCCAAAACAGAACAGGGTCTCAAATTTAGAAAACCAACTTATGCTTGCTTAAGGGGAAAGGTGAGTTGGGGTGCTGCATAAAACCAGAGATTGAAATGAGCACAGATAAAGTTCCTTAAGCCAAATATGGAATAGACAAGAGCTACTCCTTGCTCAACGAAATGGATTCAACACCCCATATTAAACGCCTAAGAATATACCTGACTAGTAAGTATCTTAAAACCTATGGATTGCTATGTCTCCGAAAGAGAATCAAGCGTGTGTACAGGGGCATAAACGCAGCAGTGATAGGATTGGAGAGGTTCGGTGAGCAAATGAAGACCCTTTGAAGTCATATTGCATGGTACCCATTACACGGGTATCAACTCTCCAGGTTTAAGGTATTCTTCCTTCAGCTAAAACATGCATGTGGAACCCAGAGTATGATCAACCATGTGATCGGGACAAGTGTTCAAATATGTCTCAGTTTTCCTCCCCTGGTACTCGGGTGCAACATTCCAGACGCTTTATTAACACTCTTCCCACTTGGAGAGTCAGCGCCTTTAACCTCCTGTTTGGCCCAGTTTGCAATTTCTGCGGAAGATGAACAGGAATAGGGAGAACCAATGAGAGACTAGCTGGAGGTGTCTGGACGGGCAAATTTAACTCTCATTTCCCACCAGGAAGAGGAAATAACCAAAGGCTCAGCGTGCCGTGCCGGAAACAGATTAGGGCCTGAAGCCATCCTGTGGTGTTGCGGCCAGCTCACAAGAAAGCGAGTTGAAGAAAGGAGCTCAGGGGCACTGTAATTCACAAAACTGTAGAGTTATAAATGACAGCTATCGTCCAAAAATATACTGAAGTAAGGCTGCCAAGAGGACTTGAAAGCGGGGCAGAATTGCAGGAAACCGATTTCAGGAGGTAGACTGGAATTGCATTGAAAGCATAGGAAAAGAGGCAGAACGTCCACAATGATGCACTTGGCCAAAAAGGGCGTATGCGTTTTTTCCTGAATATATTCAGGAAAAAACGGATATGCCCTTTTTGGCCAACCAAGCAAACTTGCAAAGGAAATCTGCACTACAATGAAGTCTCACTTCCCCCCGGTCAAAAGGGCCATCTGAAAAATGTGTAAAATCCAGAAAGGCAGGAAGGGCCATGGAGAACTGGGAGCCTTGTTATGCTGATGGGCGGGATGTAAATTGCCAACAGCCACTCGGGAGAAGTGTATGGTGTTTCCTGAAACATCTAAAAAATAAAGCAACAGAGCCTAGGGCACTTCCACTTATGGTCCTATAGCTTAGGGAAATTAAAATCAAAAAGACACAGCCACCCCAAAGTTTGGGACGCCTCTGTTTACAAGAACCTCGTTTACAGTACAAGTTCAACATCGCAGAAAGTGAAAATGGATAAAGAAGTTGTGGTATTTACTTACAAAGCAATATCACTCAGCAATGAAATCTATGTCATCAGGCCCGTAGCAGCATAATGAGTGGATTCAGGTATGATGATTCTAACTAAAATAAGTCACACAGAAAAAGAAACATCATAAGATATCACTAATACAAGGAATGTAAACTTGGCTACACAGGAACTGAATTACAGAACAGAACAGGGTCTCAAATTTAGAAAACCAACTTATGCTTGCTTAAGGGTAAAGGTGAGTTGGGGTGCTGCATAAAACCAGAGATTGAAATGAGCACAGATAAAGTTCCTTAAGCCAAATATGGAATAGACAAGAGCTACTCCTTGCTCAACGAAATGGACTCAACACCGCATATTAAACGCCTAAGAATGTACCTGACTAGTAAGTATCTTAAAACCTATGGATTGCTATGTCTCCGAAAGAGAATCAAGCATGTGTACAGGGGCATAAACGCAGCAGTGATAGGATTGGAGAGATTCGGTGAGCAAATGAAGACCCTTTGAAGTCATATTGCATGGTACCCATTCCACGGGTTTCAACTACCCAGGTTTAAGGTATCCTTCCTTCAGCTAAAATATGCATGTGGAACCTAGAGTATGATCAACCATGTGATCGGGAGACGTGTTCATATATGTCTCAGTTTTCGTACCCTGGTACTCGGGTGCAACATTCCAGACGCTTTACTAACACCCTCCCGACTTGGAGAGTCAGTCCCTTTAACCTCGTGTTTGGCCCAGTTTGCAATTTCTGCGGAAGATGAACAGGAATAGCGAGAACCAATGAGAGACTAGCTGGAGGTGTCTGGACGGGCAAATTTAACTCTCATTTCCCACCAGGAAGAGGAAATAACCAAAGGCTCAGCGAACCGTACCGGAACCAGATTAGGGGCTGAAGCCATCCTGCGGTGTTGCGGCCAGGTCACAAGAAAGCGAGTTGAAGAAAGGAGCTCAGGGGCAATGTAATTCACAAACCTGCAGAGTTATACATGACAGCTATCGTCCAAAAATATACTGAAGTAAGGCTGCCAAGAGGACTTGAAAGCAGGGCAGAATTGCAGGAAACCGATTTCAGGAGGTAGACTGGAATTGCATTGAAAGCATAGGAAAAGAGGCAGAACGTCCACAATGATGCACTTGGCCAAAAAGGGCGTATGCGTTTTTTCCTGAATATATTCAGGAAAAAACACATACGCCCTTTTGGCCAACCAAGCAAACTTGCAAAGGAAATCTGCACTACAATGAAGTCTCACTTCCCCCCGGTCAAAAGGGCCATCTGAGAAAAGTGTAAAATCCAGAAAGGCAGGAAGGGCCATGGAGAACTGGGAGCCTTGTTATGCTGATGGGCGGGATGTAAATTGCCAACAGACACTCGGGAGAAGTGTATGGTGTTTCCTGAAACATCTAAAAAACAAAGCAACAGAGCCTAGGGCACTTCCACTTATGGTCCTATAGCTTAGGGAAATTAAAATCAAAAAGACACAGCCACCCCAAAGTTTGGGACGCCTCTGTTTACAAGAACCTCGTTTACAGTACAAGTTCAATATCACAGAAAGTGAAAAATGGATAAAGAACTTGTGGTACTTACGTACAATGCAGTATCACTCAGCAATGAAATCTATGTCATCAGGCCCGTAGCAGCATAATGAGTGGATTCAGGTATGATGATTCTAACTGAAATAAGTCACACAGAAAAAGAAACATCATAAGATATCACTAATACACGGAATGTAAACTTGGCTACACAGGAACTGAATTCCAAAACAGAACAGGGTCTCAAATTTAGAAAACCAACTTATGCTTGCTTAAGGGGAAAGGTGAGTTGGGGTGCTGCATAAAACCAGGATTGAAATGAGCACAGATAAAGTTCCTTAAGCCAAATATGGAATAGACAAGAGCTACTCCTTGCTCAATGAAATGGACTCAACACAGCATATTAAACGCCTAAGAATGTACCTGACTAGTAAGTATCTTAAAACCTATGGATTGCTATGTCTCCAAAAGAGAATCAAGCGTGTGTACAGGGGCATAAACGCAGCAGTGATAGGATTGGAGAGGTTCGGTGAGCAAATGAAGACCCTTTGAAGTCATATTGCATGGTACCCATTCCACGGGTTTTAACTACCCAGGTTTAAGGTATTCTTCCTTCAGCTAAAACATGCATGTGGAACCCAGAGTATGATCAACCGTGTGAACGGGAGACGTGTTCAAATATGTCTCAGTTTTCCTCCCCTGGTACTCGGGTGCAACATTCCAGACACTTTACTAACACTCTCCCCACTTGGAGAGTCAGCGCCTTTAACCTCCTGTTTGGCCCAGTTTGCAATTTCTGCGGAAGATGAACAGGAATAGGGAGAACCAATGAGAGACTAGCTGGAGGTGTCTGGACGGGCAAATTTAACTCTCATTTCCCACCAGGAAGAGGAATTAAGCAAAGGCTCAGCGTGCCATGCCGGAACCAGATTAGGGCCTGAAGCCATCCTGCGGTGTTGCGGCCAGCTCACAAGAAAGCGAGTTGAAGAAAGGAGCTCAGGGGCACTGTAATTCACAAACCTGCAGAGTTATAAATGACAGCTATCGTCCAAAAATATACTGAAGTAAGGCTGCCAAGAAGACTTGAAAGCGGGGCAGAATTGCAGGAAACCGATTTCAGGAGGTAGACAGGAATTGCATTAAAAGCATAGGAAAAGAGGCAGAACGTCCACAATGATGCACTTAGCCAAAAGGGCGTATGCGTTTTTTCCTGAATATATTCAGGAAAAGACGCATACGCCCTCTTTGGCCAACCAAGCAAGCTTGCAAAGGAAATCTGCACTACAATGAAGTCTCACTTCCCCCCGGTCAAAAGGGCCATCTGAAAAAAGTGTAAAATCCAGAAAGGCAGGACAGGCCATGGAGAACTGGGAGCCTTGTTATGCTGATGGGCGGGATGTAAATTGCCAACAGACACTGGGGAGAAGTGTATGGTGTTTCCTGAAACATCTAAAAAACAAAGCAACAGAGCCTAGGGCACTTCCACTTATGGTCCTATAGCTTAGGAAAATTTAAATAAAAAAGACACAGCCACCCCAAAGTTTGGGACGCCTCTGTTTACAAGAACCTCGTTTACATTACAAGTTCAACATCACAGAAAGTGAAAAATGGATAAAGAAGTTGTGGTATTTACTTACAAAGCAATATCACTCAGCAATGAAATCTATGTCATCAGGCCCTTAGCAGCACAATGAGTGGATTCAGGTATGATGATTCTAACTGAAATAAGTCACACAGAAAAAGAAACATCATAAGATATCAGTAATACACGGAATGTAAACTTGGCTACACAGGAACTGAATTCCAAAACAGAACAGGGTCTCAAATTTAGAAAATCAACTTATGCTTGCTTAAGGGGAAAGGTGAGTTGGGGTGCTACATAAAACCAGAGATTGAAATGAGCACAGATAAAGTTCCTTAAGCCAAATATGGAATAGACAAGAGCTACTCCTTGCTCAACGAAATGGACTCAACACCCCATATTAAACGCCAAAGAATGTACCTGACTAGTAAGTATCTTAAAACCTATGGATTGCTATGTCTCCAAAAGAGAATCAAGCGTGTGTACAGGGGCATAAACGCAGCACTGATAGGATTGGCGAGGTTCGGTGAGCAAATGAAGACCCTTTGAAGTCATATTGCATGGTACCCATTCCACGGGTCTCAACTCTCCAGGTTTAAGGTATTCTTCCTTCAGCTAAAACATGCATGTGGAACCCAGAGTATGATCAACCATGTGAATAGCAGACGTGTTCAAATATGTCTCAGTTTTCGTACCCTGGTACTCGGGTGTAACATTCCAGACGCTTTACTAACACTCTCCCCACTTAGAGAGTCAGCGCCTTTAACCTCCTGTTTGGCCCAGTTTGCAATTTCTGCGGAAGATGAACAGGAATAGGGAGAACCAATGACAGACTAGCTGGAGGTGTCTCGACGGGCAAATTTAACTCTCATTTCCCACCAGGAAGAGGAAATAACCAAAGGCTCAGCGTGCCGTGCCGGAAACAGATTAGGGCCTGAAGCCATCCTGCGGTGTTGCGGCCAGCTCACCAGAAAGCGAGTTGAAGAAAGGAGCTCAGGGGCACTGTAATTCACAAACCTGCAGAGTTATAAATGACAGCTATCGTCCAAAAATATACTGAAGTAAGGCTGCCAAGAGGACTTGAAAGCGGGGCAGAATTGCAGGAAACCGATTTCAGGAGGTAGACTGGAATTGCATTGAAAGCATAGGAAAAGAAGCAGAACGTCCACAATGATGCACTTGGCCAAAAAGGGCGTATGCGTTTTTTCCTGAATATATTCAGGAAAAAACGCATACGCCCTTTTTGGCCAACCAAGCAAGCTTGCAAAGGAAATCTGCACTACAATGTAGTCTCACTTCCCCCCGGTCAAAAGGGCCATCTGAAAAAAGTGTAAAATCCAGAAAGGCAGGACAGGCCATGGAGAACTGGGAGCCTTGTTATGCTGATGGGCGGGATGTAAATTGCCAACAGACACTCAGGAGAAGTGTATGGTGTTTCCTGAAACATCTAAAAAACAAAGCAACAGAGCCTAGGGCACTTCCACTTATGGTCCTATAGCTTAGGGAAATTAAAATCAAAAAGACACAGCCACCCCAAAGTTTGGGACGCCTCTGTTTGCAAGAACCTCGTTTACCGTACAAGTTCAATGTCACAGAAAGTGAAAAATGGATAAAGAACTTGTGGTACTTACGTACAATGCAGTATCACTCAGCAATGAAATCTATGTCATCAGGCCCGTAGCAGCATAATAAGTGGATTCAGGTATGATGATTCTAACTGAAATAAGACACACAGAAAAAGAAACATCATAAGATATCAGTAATACACGGAATGTAAACTTGGCTACACAGGAACTGAATTACAGAACAGAACAGGGTCTCAAATTTAGAAAACCAACTTATGCTTGCTTAAGGGTAAAGGTGAGTTGGGGTGCTGCATAAAACCAGAGATTGAAATGAGCACAGATAAAGTTCCTTAAGCCAAATATGGAATAGACAAGAGCTACTCCTTGCTCAACGAAATGGACTCAACACCGCATATTAAACGCCTAAGAATGTACCTGACTAGTAAGTATCTTAAAACCTATGGATTGCTATGTCTCCGAAAGAGAAGCAAGCATGTGTACAGGGGCATAAACGCAGCAGTGATAGGATTGGAGAGGTTCGGTGAGCAAATGAAGACCCTTTGAAGTCATATTGCATGGTACCCATTCCACGGGTTTCAACTACCCAGGTTTAAGGTATTCTTCCTTCAGCTAAAACATGCATGTGGAACCTAGAGTATGATCAACCATGTGATCGGGAGACGTGTTCAAATATGTCTCAGTTTTCGTACCCTGGTACTCGGGTGCAACATTCCAGACGCTTTACTAACACTCTCCCGACTTGGAGAGTCAGTCCCTTTAACCTCCTGTTTGGCCCAGTTTGCAATTTCTGTGGAAGATGAACAGGAATAGGGAGAACCAATGAGAGACTAGCTGGAGGTGTCTGGACGGGCAAATTTAACTCTCATTTCCCACCAGGAAGAGGAAATAACCAAAGGGTCAGCGTGCCGTGCCGGAACCAGATTAGGGCCTGAAGCCATCCTGCGGTGTTGCGGCCAGCTCACAAGAAAGAGAGTTGAAGAAAGGAGCTCAGGGGCACTGTAATTCACAAACCTGCAGAGTTATAAATGACAGCTATCGTCCAAAAATATACTGAAGTAAGGCTGCCAAGAGGACTTGAAAGCGGGGCAGAATTGCAGGAAACCGATTTCAGGAGGTAGACTGGAATTGCATTGAAAGCATAGGAAAAGAGGCAGAACGTCCACAATGATGCACTTGGCCAAAAAGGGCGTATGCGTTTTTTCCTGAATATATTCAGGAAAAAAGGCATACGCCCTTTTTGGCCAACCAAGCAAACTTGCAAAGGAAATCTGCACTACAATGAAGTCTCACTTCCCCCCGGTCAAAAGGGCCATCGGAAAAAAGTGTAAAATCCAGAAAGGCAGGACAGGCCATGGAGAACTGGGAGCCTTGTTATGCTGATGGGCGGGATGTCAATTGCCAACAGACACTCGGGAGAAGTGTATGGTGTTTCCTGAAACATCTAAAAAACAAAGCAACAGAGCCTAGGGCACTTCCACTTATCGTCCTATAGCTTAGGGAAATTAAAATCAAAAAGACACAGCCACCCCAAAGTTTGGGACGCCTCTGTTTACAAGAACCTCATTTACAGTACAAGTTCAACATCGCAGAAAGTGAAAAATTGATAAAGAACTTGTGGTACTTACGTACAATGCAGTATCACTCAGCAATGAAATCTATGTCATCTGACCCGTAGCAGCATAATGAGTGGATTCAGGTACGATGATTCTAACTGAAATAAGTCACACAGAAAAAGAAACATCATAAGATATCACTAATACACGGAATGTAAACTTGGCTACACAGGAACTGAATTCCAAAACAGAACAGGGTCTCAAATTTAGAAAACCAACTTATGCTTGCTTAAGGGGAAAGGTGAGTTGGGGTGCTGCATAAAACCAGAGATTGAAATGAGCACAGATAAAGTTCCTTAAGCCAAATATGGAATAGACAAGAGCTACTCCTTGCTCAACGAAATGGACTCAACACCCCATATTAAACGCCTAAGAATGTACCTGACTAGTAAGTACCTTAAAACCTATGGATTGCTATGTCTCCAAAAGAGAATCAAGCGTGTGTACAGGGGCATAAACGCAGCAGTGATAGGATTGGAGAGGTTCGGTGAGCAAATGAAGACCCTTTGAAGTCATATTGCATGGTACCCATTCCACGGGTTTCAACTATCCAGGTTAAAGGTATTCTTCCTTCAGCTAAAACAAGCATGTGGAACCTAGAGTATGATCAACCATGTGATCGGGAGACGTGTTCAAATATGTCTCAGTTTTCGTATCCTGGTACTCGGGTGCAACATTCCAGACGCTTTACTAACACTCTCCCCACTTGGAGAGTCAGTCCCTTTAACCTCCTGTTTGGCCCAGTTTGCAATTCCTGCGGAAGATGAACAGGAATAGGGAGAACCAATGAGAGACTAGCTGGAGGTGTCTGGACGGGCAAATTTAACTCTCATTTCCCACCAGGAAGAGGAAATAACCAAAGGCTCAGCGTGCCGTGCCGGAACCAGATTAGGGCCTGAAGCCATCCTGCGGTGTTGCGGCCACCTCACAAGAAAGCGAGTTGAAGAAAGGACCTCAGGGGCACTGTAATTCACAAACCTGCAGAGTTATAAATGACAGCTATCGTCCAAAAATATACTGAAGTAAGGCTGCCAAGAGGACTTCAAATCGGGACAGAATTGCAGGAAACCGATTTCAGGAGGTAGACTGGAATTGCATTGAAAGCATAGGAAAAGAGGCAGAACGTCCACAATGATGCACTTGACCAAAAAGGGCGTATGCGTTTTTTCCTGAATATATTCAGGAAAAAAGGCATACGCCCTTTTTGGCCAACCAAGCAAGCTTGCAATGGAAATCTGCACTACAATGAAGTCTCACTTCCCCCCGGTCAAAAGGGCCATCTGAAAAAAGTGTAAAATCCAGAAAGGCAGGACAGGCCATGGAGAACTGGGAGCCTTGTTATGCTGATGGGCAGGATGTAAGTTGCCAACAGACACTCGGGAGAAGTGTATGGTGTTTCCTGAAACATCTAAAAAACAAAGCAACAGAGCCTAGGGCACTTCCACTTATGGTCCTATAGCTTAGGGAAATTAAAATCAAAAAGACACAGCCACCCCAAAGTTTGGGACGCCTCTGTTTACAAGAACCTCATTTACAGTACAAGTTCAACATCGCAGAAAGTGAAAAATGGATAAAGAACTTGTGGTACTTACGTACAATGCAGTATCACTCAGCAATGAAATCTATGTCATCTGGCCCGTAGCAGCATAATGAGTGGATTCAGGTACGATGATTCTAACTGAAATAAGTCACACAGAAAAAGAAACTTCATAAGATATCACTAATACACGGAATGTAAACTTGGCTACACAGGAACTGAATTCCAAAACAGAACAGGGTCTCAAATTTAGAAAACCAACTTATGCTTGCTTAAGGGGAAAGGTGAGTTGGGGTGCTGCATAAAACCAGAGATTGAAATGAGCACAGATAAAGTTCCTTAAGCCAAATATGGAATAGACAAGAGCTACTCCTTGCTCAACGAAATGGACTCAACACCCCATATTAAACGCCTAAGAATGTACCTGACTAGTAAGTATCTTAAAACCTATGGATTGCTATGTCTCCAAAAGAGAATCAAGCGTGTGTACAGGGGCATAAACGCAGCAGTGATAGGATTGGAGAGGTTCGGTGAGCAAATGAAGACCCTTTGAAGTCATATTGCATGGTACCCATTACACGGGTCTCAACTCTCCAGTTTTAAGGTATTCTTCCTTCAGCTAAAACATGCATGTGGAACCCAGAGTATGATCAACCGTGTGAACGGGAGACGTGTTCAAATATGTCTCAGTTTTCCTCCCCTGGTAGTCGGGTGCAACATTCAAGATGCTTTTCTAACACTCTCCCCACTTGGAGAATCAGCGCCTTTAACCTCCTGTTTGGCCCAATTTGCAATTTCTGCGGAAGATGAACAGGAATAGCCAGAACCAATGAGAGACTAGCTGGAGGTGTCTGGACGGGCAAATTTAACTCTCATTTCCCACCAGGAAGAGGAAATAACCAAAGGCTCAGCGTGCTGTGCCGGAACCAGATTAGGGCCTGAAGCCATCCTGTGGTGTTGCGGCCAGCTCAAAAGAAAGCGAATTGAAGAAAGGAGCTCAGGGGCACTGTAATTCACAAACCTGCAGAGTTATAAATGACAGCTATCGTCCAAAAATATACTGAAGTAAGGCTGCCAAGAGGACTTGAAAGCGGGGCAGAATTGCAGGAAACCGATTTCAGGAGGTAGACTGGAATTGCATTGAAAGCATAGGAAAAGAGGCAGAACGTCCACAATGATGCACTTGGCCAAAAAGTGCATATGCGTTTTTTCCTGAATATATTCAGGAAAAAACGCATACGTCCTTTTTGGCCAACCAAGCAAGCTTGCAAAGGAAATCTGCACTACAATGAAGTCTCACTTCCCCACGGTCAAAAGGACCATCGGAAAAAAGTGTAAAATCCAGAAAGGCAGGACAGGCCATGGAGAACTGGGAGCCTTGTTATGCTGATGGGTGGGATGTAAACTGCCAACAGACACTTGGGAGAAGTGTATGGTGTTTCCTGAAACATCTAAAAAACAAAGCAACAGAGCCTAGGGCACTTCCACTTATGGTCCTATAGCTTAGGGAAATTAAAACAAAAAAGACACAGCCAACCCAAAGTTTGGGACGCCTCTGTTTACAAGAACCTCGTTTACCGTACAAGTTCAATATCACAGAAATTGAAAAATGGATAAAGAAGTTGTGGTACTTACGTACAATGCAGTATCACTCAGCAATGAAATCTATGTCATCAGGCCCGTAGCAGCATAATGAGTGGATTCAGGTACGATGATTCTAACTGAAATAAGTCACACAGAAAAAGAAACATCATAAGATATCAGTAATACACGGAATGTAAACTTGTCTACACAGGAACTGAATTCCAAAACAGAACAGGGTCTCAAATTTAGAAAACCAACTTATGCTTGCTTAAGGGGAAAGGTGAGTTGGGGTGCTGCATAAAACCAGAGATTGAAATGAGCACAGATAAATTTCCTTAAGCCAAATATGGAATAGGCAAGAGCTACTCCTTGCTCAATGAAATGGACTCAACATCCCATATTAAACGCCTAAGAATGTACCTGACTAGTAAGCATCTTAAAACCTATGGATTGCTATGTCTCCAAAAGAGAATCAAGCGTGTGTACAGGGGCATAAACGCAGCAGTGATAGGATTGGAGAGGTTCGGTGAGCAAATGAAGACCCTTTGAAGTCATATTGCATGGTACCCATTACACGGGTTTCAGCTACACAGGTTTAAGGTATTCTTCCTTCAGCTAAAACATGCATGTGGAACCCAGAGTATGATCAACCATGTGATCGGGAGACGTGTTCAAATATGTCTCAGTTTTCCTCCCCTGGTACTCGGGTGCAACATTCCAGACGCTTTACTAACACTCTCCCCACTTGGAGAGTCAGCGCCTTTAACCTCCTGTTTGGCCCAGTTTGCAATTTCTGCGGAAGATGAACAGCAATAGGGAGAACCAATGAGAGACTAGCTGGAGGTGTCTGGACGGGCAAATTTAACTCTCATTTCCCACCAGGAAGAGGAAATAACCAAAGGCTCAGCGTGCCGTGCCGGAATGAGATTAGGGCCTGAAGCCATCCTGCGGTGTAGCGGCCAGCTCAAAAGAAAGCGAGTTGAAGAAAGGAGCTCAGGGGCACTGTAATTCACAAACCTGCAGAGTTATAAATGACAGCTATCGTCCAAAAATATACTGAAGTAAGGCTGCCAAGAGGACTTGAAAGCGGGGCAGAATTGCAGGAAACCGATTTCAGGAGGTAGACTGGAATTGCATTGAAAGCATAGGAAAAGAGGCAGAACGTCCACAATGATGCACTTGGCCAAAAAGGGCGTATGCGTTTTTTCCTGAATATATTCAGGAAAAAACGCATACGCCCTTTTTGGCCAACCAAGCAAACTTGCAAAGGAAATCTGCACTACAATGAAGTCTCACTTCCCCCCGGTCAAAAGGGCCATCTGAAAAAAGTGTAAAATCCAGAAAGGCAGGACAGGCCATGGAGAACTGGGAGCCTTGTTATGCTGATGGGCGGGATGTAAATTGCCAACAGCCACTCGGGAGAAGTGTATGGTGTTTCCTGAAACATCTAAGAAACAAAGCAACAGAGCCTAGGGCACTTCCACTTATGGTCCTATAGCTTAGGGAAATTAAAATCAAAAAGACACAGCCACCCCAAAGTTTGGGACGCCTCTGTTTACAAGAACCTCGTTTACCGTACAAGTTCAATATCACAGAAAGTGAAAAATGGATAAAGAACTTGTGGTACTTACGTACAATGCAGTATCACTCAGCAATGAAATCTATGTCATCAGGCCCGTAGCAGCATAATGAGTGGATTCAGGTACGATGATTCTAACTGAAATAAGTCACACAGAAAAAGAAACATCATAAGATATCACTAATACACGGAATGTAAACTTGGCTACACAGGAACTGAATTCCAAAACAGAACAGGGTCTCAAATTTAGAAAACCAACTTATGCTTGCTTAAGGGGAAAGGTGAGTTGGGGTGCTGCATAAAACCAGAGATTGAAATGAGCACAGATAAAGTTCCTTAAGCCAAATATGGAATAGACAAGAGCTACTCCTTGCTCAACGAAATGGACTCAACACCGCATATTAAACGCCTAAGAATGTACCTGACTCTTAAGTATCTTAAAACCTATGGATTGCTATGTCTCCGAAAGAGAATCAAGCATGTGTACAGGGACATAAACGCAGCAGTGATAGGATTGGAGAGGTTCGGTGAGCAAATGAAGACCCTTTGAAGTCATATTGCATGGTACCCATTCCACGGGTTTCAACTACCCAGGTTTAAGGTATTCTTCCTTCAGCTAAAACATGCATGTGGAACCTAGAGTATGATCAACCATGTGATCGGGAGACGTGTTCAAATATGTCTCAGTTTTCGTACCCTGGTACTCGGGTGCAACATTCCAGACGCTTTACTAACACTCTCCCGACTTGGAGAGTCAGTCCCTTTAACCTCCTGTTTGGCCCAGTTTGCAATTTCTGCGGAAGATGAACAGGAATAGCGAGAACCAATGAGAGACTAGCTGGAGGTGTCTGGACGGGCAAATTTAACTCTCATTTCCCACCAGGAAGAGGAAATAACCAAAGGCTCAGCGTGCCGTGCCGGAACCAGATTAGGGCCTGAAGCCATCCTGCGGTGTTGCGGCCAGCTCACAAGAAAACGAGTTGAAGAAAGGAGCTCAGGGGTACTGTAATTCACAAACCTGCAGAGTTATAATATACAACTATCGTCCAAAAATATACTGAAGTAAGGCTGCCAAGAGGACTTGAAAGCGGGGCAGAATTGCAGGAAACCGATTTCAGGAGGTAGACTGGAATTGCATTGAAAGCATAGGAAAAGAGGCAGAACGTCCACAATGATGCACTTGGCCAAAAAGGGCGTATGCGTTTTTTCCTGAATATATTCAGGAAAAAACGCATACGCCCTTTTTGGCCAACCAAGCAAGCTTGCAAAGGAAATCTGCACTACAATGAAGTCTCACTTCCCCCCGGTCAAAAGGGCCATCTGAAAAAAGTGTAAAATCCAGAAAGGCAGGACAGGCCATGGAGAACTGGGAGCCTTGTTATGCTGATGGGCGGGATGTAAATTGCCAACAGACACTCGGGAGAAGTGTATGGTGTTTCCTGAAACATCTAAAAAACAAAGCAACAGAGCCTAGGGCACTTCCACTTATGGTCCTATAGCTTAGGGAAATTAAAATCAAAAAGATACAGCCACCCCAATGTTTGGGACGCCTCTGTTTACAAGAACCTCGTTTACCGTACAAGTTCAATATCACAGAAAGTGAAAAATGGATAAAGAACTTGTGGTACTTACGTACAATGCAGTATCACTCAGCAGTGAAATCTATGTCATCAGGCCCGTAGCAGCACAATGAGTGGATTCAGGTACGATGATTCTAACTGAAATAAGTCACACAGAAAAAGAAACATCATAAGATATCAGTAATACACGGAATGTAAACTTGGCTACACAGGAACTGAATTACAGAACAGAACAGGGTCTCAAATTTAGAAAACCAACTTATGCTTGTTTAAGGGTAAAGGTGAGTTGGGGTGCTGCATAAAACCAGAGATTGAAATGAGCACAGATAAAGTTCCTTAAGCCAAATATGGAATAGACAAGAGCTACTCCTTGCTCAACGAAATGGACTCAACACCGCATATTAAACGCCTAAGAATGTACCTGACTCTTAAGTATCTTAGAACCTATGGATTGCTATGTCTCCAAAAGAGAATCAAGCATGTGTACAGGGACATAAACGCAGCAGTGATAGGATTGGAGAGGTTCGGTGAGCAAATGAAGACCCTTTGAAGTCATATTGCATGGTACCCATTCCACGGGTTTCAACTACCCAGGTTTAAGGTATTCTTCCTTCAGCTAAAACATGCATGTGGAACCTAGAGTATGATCAACCATGTGATCGGGAGACGTGTTCAAATATGTCTCAGTTTTCGTACCCTGGTACTCGGGTGCAACATTCCAGACGCTTTACTAACACTCTCCCGACTTGGAGAGTCAGTCCCTTTAACCTCCTGTTTGGCCCAGTTTGCAATTTCTGCGGAAGATGAACAGGAATAGCGAGAACCAATGAGAGACTAGCTGGAGGTGTCTGGACGGGCAAATTTAACTCTCATTTCCCACCAGGAAGAGGAAATAACCAAAGGCTCAGCGTGCCGTGCCGGAACCAGATTAGGGCCTGAAGCCATCCTGCGGTGTTGCGGCCAGCTCACAAGAAAGCGAGTTGAAGAAAGGAGCTCAGGGGCACTGTAATTCACAAACCTGCAGAGTTATAAATGACAACTATCGTCCAAAAATATACTGAAGTAAGGCTGCCAAGAGGACTTGAAAGCGGGGCAGAATTGCAGGAAACCGATTTCAGGAGGTAGACTGGAATTGCATTGAAAGCATAGGAAAAGAGGCAGAACGTCCACAATGATGCACTTGGCCAAAAAGGGCGTATGCGTTTTTTCCTGAATATATTCAGGAAAAAACGCATACGCCCTTTTTGGCCAACCAAGCAAGCTTGCAAAGGAAATCTGCACTACAATGAAGTCTCACTTCCCCCCGGTCAAAAGGGCCATCTGAAAAAAGTGTAAAATCCAGAAAGGCAGGACAGGCCATGGAGAACTGGGAGCCTTGTTATGCTGATGGGCGGGATGTACATTGCCAACAGACACTCGGGAGAAGTGTATGGTGTTTCCTGAGACGTCTAAAAAACAAAGCAACAGAGCCTAGGGCACTTCCACTTATGGTCCTATAGCTTAGGGAAATTAAAATCAAAAAGATACAGCCACCCCAATGTTTGGGACGCCTCTGTTTACAAGAACCTCGTTTACCGTACAAGTTCAATATCACAGAAAGTGAAAAATGGATAAAGAACTTGTGGTACTTACGTACAATGCAGTATCACTCAGCAGTGAAATCTATGTCATCAGGCCCGTAGCAGCACAATGAGTGGATTCAGGTACGATGATTCTAACTGAAATAAGTCACACAGAAAAAGAAACATCATAAGATATCAGTAATACACGGAATGTAAACTTGGCTACACAGGAACTGAATTACAGAACAGAACAGGGTCTCAAATTTAGAAAACCAACTTATGCTTGTTTAAGGGTAAAGGTGAGTTGGGGTGCTGCATAAAAGCAGAGATTGAAATGAGCACAGATAAAGTTCCTTAAGCCAAATATGGAATAGACAAGAGCTACTCCTTGCTCAACGAAATGGACTCAACACCGCATATTAAACGCCTAAGAATGTACCTGACTCTTAAGTATCTTAAAACCTATGGATTGCTATGTCTCCGAAAGAGAATCAAGCATGTGTACAGGGACATAAACGCAGCAGTGATAGGATTGGAGAGGTTCGGTGAGCAAATGAAGACCCTTTGAAGTCACATTGCATGATACCCATTCCACGGGTTTTAACTACCCAGGTTTAAGGTATTCTTCCTTCAGCTAAAACATGCATGTGGAACCTAGAGTATGATCAACCATGTGATCGGGAGACGTGTTCAAATATGTCTCAGTTTTCGTACCCTGGTACTCGGGTGCAACATTCCAGACGCTTTACTAACACTCTCCCGACTTGGAGAGTCAGTCCCTTTAACCTCCTGTTTGGCCCAGTTTGCAATTTCTGCGGAAGATGAACAGGAATAGCGAGAACCAATGAGAGACTAGCTGGAGGTGTCTGGACGGGCAAATTTAACTCTCATTTCCCACCAGGAAGAGGAAATAACCAAAGGCTCAGCGTGCCATGCCGGAACCAGATTAGGGCCTGAAGCCATCCTGCGGTGTTGCGGCCAGGTCACAAGAAAGCGAGTTGAAGAAAGGAGCTCAGGGGCACTGTAATTCACAAACCTGCAGAGTTATAAATGACAGCTATCGTACAAAAATATACTGAAGTAAGGCTGCCAAGAGGACTTGAAAGCGGGGCAGAATTGCAGGAAACCGATTTCAGGAGGTAGACTGGAATTGCATTGAAAGCATAGGAAAAGAGGCAGAACGTCCACAATGATGCACTTGGCCAAAAAGGGCGTATGCGTTTTTTCCTGAATATATTCAGGAAAAAACGCATACGCCCTTTTTGGCCAACCAAGCAAGCTTGCAAAGGAAATCTGCACTACAATGAAGTCTCACTTCCCCCCGGTCAAAAGGGCCATCTGAAAAAAGTGTAAAATCCAGAAAGGCAGGACAGGCCATGGAGAACTGGGAGCCTTGTTATACTGATGGGCGGGATGTACATTGCCAACAGACACTCGGGAGAAGTGTATGGTGTTTCCTGAAACATCTAAAAAACAAAGCAACAGAGCCTAGGGCACTTCCACTTATGGTCCTATAGCTTAGGGAAATTAAAATCAAAAAGATACAGCCACCCCAATGTTTGGGACGCCTCTGTTTACAAGAACCTCGTTTACCGTACAAGTTCAATATCACAGAAAGTGAAAAATGGATAAAGAACTTGTGGTACTTACGTACAATGCAGTATCACTCAGCAGTGAAATCTATGTCATCAGGCCCGTAGCAGCACAATGAGTGGATTCAGGTACGATGATTCTAACTGAAATAAGTCACACAGAAAAAGAAACATCATAAGATATCAGTAATACACGGAATGTAAACTTGGCTACACAGGAACTGAATTACAGAACAGAACAGGGTCTCAAATTTAGAAAACCAACTTATGCTTGTTTAAGGGTAAAGGTGAGTTGGGGTGCTGCATAAAACCAGAGATTGAAATGAGCACAGATAAAGTTCCTTAAGCCAAATATGGAATAGACAAGAGCTACTCCTTGCTCAACGAAATGGACTCAACACCGCATATTAAACGCCTAAGAATGTACCTGACTCTTAAGTATCTTAAAACCTATGGATTGCTATGTCTCCGAAAGAGAATCAAGCATGTGTACAGGGACATAAACGCAGCAGTGATAGGATTGGAGAGGTTCGGTGAGCAAATGAAGACCCTTTGAAGTCATATTGCATGGTACCCATTACACGGGTCTCAACTCTCCAGGTTTAAGGTATTCTTCCTTCAGCTAAAACATGCATGTGGAACCTAGAGTATGATCAACCATGTGATCGGGAGACGTTTTCAAATATGTCTCAGTTTTCGTACCCTGGTACTCGGGTGCAACATTCCAGACGCTTTACTAACACTCTCCCGACTTGGAGAGTCAGTCCCTTTAACCTCCTGTTTGGCCCAGTTTGCAATTTCTGCGGAAGATGAACAGGAATAGCGAGAACCAATGAGAGACTAGCTGGAGGTGTCTGGACGGGCAAATTTAACTCTCATTTCCCACCAGGAAGAGGAAATAACCAAAGGCTCAGCGTGCCGTGCCGGAACCAGATTAGGGCCTGAAGCCATCCTGCGGTGTTGCGGCCAGCTCACAAGAAAGTGAGTTGAAGAAAGGAGCTCAGGGGCACTGTAATTCACAAACCTGCAGAGTTATAAATGACAACTATCGTCCAAAAATATACTGAAGTAAGGCTGCCAAGAGGACTTGAAAGCGGGGCAGAATTGCAGGAAACCGATTTCAGGAGGTAGACTGGAATTGCATTGAAAGCATAGGAAAAGAGGCAGAACGTCCACAATGATGCACTTGGCCAAAAAGGGCGTATGCGTTTTTTCCTGAATATATTCAGGAAAAAACGCATACGCCCTTTTTGGCCAACCAAGCAAGCTTGCAAAGGAAATCTGCACTACAATGAAGTCTCACTTCCCCCCGGTCAAAAGGGCCATCTGAAAAAAGTGTAAAATCCAGAAAGGCAGGACAGGCCATGGAGAACTGGGAGCCTTGTTATGCTGATGGGCGGGATGTAAATTGCCAACAGACACTCGGGAGAAGTGTATGGTGTTTCCTGAAACGTCTAAAAAACAAAGCAACAGAGCCTAGGGCACTTCCACTTATGGTCCTATAGCTTTGGGAAATTAAAATCAAAAAGATACAGCCACCCCAATGTTTGGGACGCCTCTGTTTACAAGAACCTCGTTTACCGTACAAGTTCAATATCACAGAAAGTGAAAAATGGATAAAGAACTTGTGGTACTTACGTACAATGCAGTATCACTCAGCAGTGAAATCTATGTCATCAGGCCCGTAGCAGCACAATGAGTGGATTCAGGTACGATGATTCTAACTGAAATAAGTCACACAGAAAAAGAAACATCATAAGATATCAGTAATACACGGAATGTAAACTTGGCTACACAGGAACTGAATTACAGAACAGAACAGGGACTCAAATTTAGAAAACCAACTTATGCTTGTTTAAGGGTAAAGGTGAGTTGGGGTGCTGCATAAAACCAGAGATTGAAATGAGCACAGATAAAGTTCCTTAAGCCAAATATGGAATAGACAAGAGCTACTCCTTGCTCAAGGAAATGGACTCAACACCGCATATTAAACGCCTAAGAATGTACCTGACTCTTAAGTATCTTAAAACCTATGGATTGCTATGTCTCCGAAAGAGAATCAAGCATGTGTACAGGGACATAAACGCAGCAGTGATAGGATTGGAGAGGTTCGGTGAGCAAATGAAGACCCTTTGAAGTCATATTGCATGGTACCCATTCCACGGGTTTCAACTACCCAGGTTTAAGGTATTCTTCCTTCAGCTAAAACATGCATGTGGAACCTAGAGTATGATCAACCATGTGATCGGGAGACGTGTTCAAATATGTCTCAGTTTTCGTACCCTGGTACTCGGGTGCAACATTCCAGACGCTTTACTAACACTCTCCCGACTTGGAGAGTCAGTCCCTTTAACCTCCTGTTTGGCCCAGTTTGCAATTTCTGCGGAAGATGAACAGGAATAGCGAGAACCAATGAGAGACTAGCTGGAGGTGTCTGGACGGGCAAATTTAACTCTCATTTCCCACCAGGAAGAGGAAATAACCAAAGGCTCAGCGTGCCGTGCCGGAACCAGATTAGGGCCTGAAGCCATCCTGCGGTGTTGCGGCCAGCTCACAAGAAAGCGAGTTGAAGAAAGGAGCTCAGGGGCACTGTAATTCACAAACCTGCAGAGTTATAAATGACAACTATCGTCCAAAAATATACTGAAGTAAGGCTGCCAAGAGGACTTGAAAGCGGGGCAGAATTGCAGGAAACCGATTTCAGGAGGTAGACTGGAATTGCATTGAAAGCATAGGAAAAGAGGCAGAACGTCCACAATGATGCACTTGGCCAAAAAGGGCGTATGCGTTTTTTCCTGAATATATTCAGGAAAAAACGCATACGCCCTTTTTGGCCAACCAAGCAAGCTTGCAAAGGAAATCTGCACTACAATGAAGTCTCACTTCCCCCCGGTCAAAAGGGCCATCTGAAAAAAGTGTAAAATCCAGAAGGCAGGACAGGCCATGGAGAACTGGGAGCCTTGTTATACTGATGGGCGGGATGTACATTGCCAACAGACACTCGGGAGAAGTGTATGGTGTTTCCTGAAACGTCTAAAAAACAAAGCAACAGAGCCTAGGGCACTTCCACTTATGGTCCTATAGCTTAGGGAAATTAAAATCAAAAAGATACAGCCACCCCAATGTTTGGGACGCCTCTGTTTACAAGAACCTCGTTTACCGTACAAGTTCAATATCACAGAAAGTGAAAAATGGATAAAGAACTTGTGGTACTTACGTACAATGCAGTATCACTCAGCA
The DNA here is from genome assembly GCF_963455315.2 of Globicephala melas. Lineage (NCBI taxonomy): Eukaryota > Metazoa > Chordata > Mammalia > Artiodactyla > Delphinidae > Globicephala > Globicephala melas. Next base: position 1,061,538 of record NW_027207249.1, on the reverse strand, counting down.
GTGAAATCTATGTCATCAGGCCCGTAGCAGCACAATGAGTGGATTCAGGTACGATGATTCTAACTGAAATAAGTCACACAGAAAAAGAAACATCATAAGATATCAGTAATACACGGAATGTAAACTTGGCTACACAGGAACTGAATTACAGAACAGAACAGGGTCTCAAATTTAGAAAACCAACTTATGCTTGTTTAAGGGTAAAGGTGAGTTGGGGTGCTGCATAAAACCAGAGATTGAAATGAGCACAGATAAAGTTCCTTAAGCCAAATATGGAATAGACAAGAGCTACTCCTTGCTCAACGAAATGGACTCAACACCGCATATTAAACGCCTAAGAATGTACCTGACTCTTAAGTATCTTAAAACCTATGGATTGCTATGTCTCCGAAAGAGAATCAAGCATGTGTACAGGGACATAAACGCAGCAGTGATAGGATTGGAGAGGTTCGGTGAGCAAATGAAGACCCTTTGAAGTCATATTGCATGGTACCCATTCCACGGGTTTCAACTACCCAGGTTTAAGGTATTCTTCCTTCAGCTAAAACATGCATGTGGAACCTAGAGTATGATCAACCATGTGATCGGGAGACGTGTTCAAATATGTCTCAGTTTTCGTACCCTGGTACTCGGGTGCAACATTCCAGACGCTTTACTAACACTCTCCCGACTTGGAGAGTCAGTCCCTTTAACCTCCTGTTTGGCCCAGTTTGCAATTTCTGCGGAAGATGAACAGGAATAGCGAGAACCAATGAGAGACTAGCTGGAGGTGTCTGGACGGGCAAATTTAACTCTCATTTCCCACCAGGAAGAGGAAATAACCAAAGGCTCAGCGTGCCGTGCCGGAACCAGATTAGGGCCTGAAGCCATCCTGCGGTGTTGCGGCCAGCTCACAAGAAAGCGAGTTGAAGAAAGGAGCTCAGGGGCACTGTAATTCACAAACCTGCAGAGTTATAAATGACAACTATCGTCCAAAAATATACTGAAGTAAGGCTGCCAAGAGGACTTGAAAGCGGGGCAGAATTGCAGGAAACCGATTTCAGGAGGTAGACTGGAATTGCATTGAAAGCATAGGAAAAGAGGCAGAACGTCCACAATGATGCACTTGGCCAAAAAGGGCGTATGCGTTTTTTCCTGAATATATTCAGGAAAAAACGCATACGCCCTTTTTGGCCAACCAAGCAAGCTTGCAAAGGAAATCTGCACTACAATGAAGTCTCACTTCCCCCCGGTCAAAAGGGCCATCTGAAAAAAGTGTAAAATCCAGAAAGGCAGGACAGGCCATGGAGAACTGGGAGCCTTGTTATGCTGATGGGCGGGATGTACATTGCCAACAGACACACGGGAGAAGTGTATGGTGTTTCCTGAAACGTCTAAAAAACAAAGCAACAGAGCCTAGGGCACTTCCACTTATGGTCCTATAGCTTTGGGAAATTAAAATCAAAAAGATACAGCCACCCCAAATTTTGGGACGCCTCTGTTTACAAGAACCTCGTTTACCGTACAAGTTCAATATCACAGAAAGTGAAAAATGGATAAAGAACTTGTGGTACTTACGTACAATGCAGTATCACTCAGCAGTGAAATCTATGTCATCAGGCCCGTAGCAGCACAATGAGTGGATTCAGGTACGATGATTCTAACTGAAATAAGTCACACAGAAAAAGAAACATCATAAGATATCAGTAATACACGGAATGTAAACTTGGCTACACAGGAACTGAATTACAGAACAGAACAGGGACTCAAATTTAGAAAACCAACTTATGCTTGTTTAAGGGTAAAGGCGAGTTGGGGTGCTGCATAAAACCAGAGATTGAAATGAGCACAGATAAAGTTCCTTAAGCCAAATATGGAATAGACAAGAGCTACTCCTTGCTCAACGAAATGGACTCAACACCGCATATTAAACGCCTAAGAATGTACCTGACTCTTAAGTATCTTAAAACCTATGGATTGCTATGTCTCCGAAAGAGAATCAAGCATGTGTACAGGGACATAAACGCAGCAGTGATAGGATTGGAGAGGTTCGGTGAGCAAATGAAGACCCTTTGAAGTCATATTGCATGGTACCCATTCCACGGGTTTCAACTACCCAGGTTTAAGGTATTCTTCCTTCAGCTAAAACATGCATGTGGAACCTAGAGTATGATCAACCATGTGATCGGGAGACGTGTTCAAATATGTCTCAGTTTTCGTACCCTGGTACTCGGGTGCAACATTCCAGACGCTTTACTAACACTCTCCCGACTTGGAGAGTCAGTCCCTTTAACCTCCTGTTTGGCCCAGTTTGCAATTTCTGCGGAAGATGAACAGGAATAGCGAGAACCAATGAGAGACTAGCTGGAGGTGTCTGGACGGGCAAATTTAACTCTCATTTCCCAGCAGGAAGAGGAAATAACCAAAGGCTCAGCGTGCCGTGCCGGAACCAGATTAGGGCCTGAAGCCATCCTGCGGTGTTGCGGCCAGCTCACAAGAAAACGAGTTGAAGAAAGGAGCTCAGGGGCACTGTAATTCACAAACCTGCAGAGTTATAAATGACAACTATCGTCCAAAAATATACTGAAGTAAGGCTGCCAAGAGGACTTGAAAGCGGGGCAGAATTGCAGGAAACCGATTTCAGGAGGTAGACTGGAATTGCATTGAAAGCATAGGAAAAGAGGCAGAACGTCCACAATGATGCACTTGGCCAAAAAGGGCGTATGCGTTTTTTCCTGAATATATTCAGGAAAAAACGCATACGCCCTTTTTGGCCAACCAAGCAAGCTTGCAAAGGAAATCTGCACTACAATGAAGTCTCACTTCCCCCCGGTCAAAAGGGCCATCTGAAAAAAGTGTAAAATCCAGAAAGGCAGGACAGGCCATGGAGAACTGGGAGCCTTGTTATGCTGATGGGCGGGATGTACATTGCCAACAGACACTGGGAGAAGTGTATGGTGTTTCCTGAGACGTCTAAAAAACAAAGCAACAGAGCCTAGGGCACTTCCACTTATGGTCCTATAGCTTAGGGAAATTAAAATCCAAAAGATACAGCCACCCCAATGTTTGGGACGCCTCTGTTTACAAGAACCTCGTTTACCGTACAAGTTCAATATCACAGAAAGTGAAAAATGGATAAAGAACTTGTGGTACTTACGTACAATGCAGTATCACTCAGCAGTGAAATCTATGTCATCAGGCCCGTAGCAGCACAATGAGTGGATTCAGGTACGATGATTCTAACTGAAATAAGTCACACAGAAAAAGAAACATCATAAGATATCAGTAATACACGGAATGTAAACTTGGCTACACAGGAACTGAATTACAGAACAGAACAGGGTCTCAAATTTAGAAAACCAACTTATGCTTGTTTAAGGGTAAAGGTGAGTTGGGGTGCTGCATAAAACCAGAGATTGAAATGAGCACAGATAAAGTTCCTTAAGCCAAATATGGAATAGACAAGAGCTACTCCTTGCTCAACGAAATGGACTCAACACCGCATATTAAACGCCTAAGAATGTACCTGACTCTTAAGTATCTTAAAACCTATGGATTGCTATGTCTCCGAAAGAGAATCAAGCATGTGTACAGGGACATAAACGCAGCAGTGATAGGATTGGAGAGGTTCGGTGAGCAAATGAAGACCCTTTGAAGTCATATTGCATGGTACCCATTACACGGGTCTCAACTCTCCAGGTTTAAGGTATTCTTCCTTCAGCTAAAACATGCATGTGGAACCTAGAGTATGATCAACCATGTGATAGGGAGACGTTTTCAAATATGTCTCAGTTTTCGTACCCTGGTACTCGGGTGCAACATTCCAGACGCTTTACTAACACTCTCCCGACTTGGAGAGTCAGTCCCTTTAACCTCCTGTTTGGCCCAGTTTGCAATTTCTGCGGAAGATGAACAGGAATAGCGAGAACCAATGAGAGACTAGCTGGAGGTGTCTGGACGGGCAAATTTAACTCTCATTTCCCACCAGGAAGAGGAAATAACCAAAGGCTCAGCGTGCCGTGCCGGAACCAGATTAGGGCCTGAAGCCATCCTGCGGTGTTGCGGCCAGCTCACAAGAAAGCGAGTTGAAGAAAGGAGCTCAGGGGCACTGTAATTCACAAACCTGCAGAGTTATAAATGACAACTATCGTCCAAAAATATACTGAAGTAAGGCTGCCAAGAGGACTTGAAAGCGGGGCAGAATTGCAGGAAACCGATTTCAGGAGGTAGACTGGAATTGCATTGAAAGCATAGGAAAAGAGGCAGAACGTCCACAATGATGCACTTGGCCAAAAAGGGCGTATGCGTTTTTTCCTGAATATATTCAGGAAAAAACGCATACGCCCTTTTTGGCCAACCAAGCAAGCTTGCAAAGGAAATCTGCACTACAATGAAGTCTCACTTCCCCCCGGTCAAAAGGGCCATCTGAAAAAAGTGTAAAATCCAGAAAGGCAGGACAGGCCATGGAGAACTGGGAGCCTTGTTATGCTGATGGGCGGGATGTACATTGCCAACAGACACTCGGGAGAAGTGTATGGTGTTTCCTGAAACGTCTAAAAAACAAAGCAACAGAGCCTAGGGCACTTCCACTTATGGTCCTATAGCTTAGGGAAATTAAAATCCAAAAGATACAGCCACCCCAATGTTTGGGACGCCTCTGTTTACAAGAACCTCGTTTACCGTACAAGTTCAATATCACAGAAAGTGAAAAATGGATAAAGAACTTGTGGTACTTACGTACAATGCAGTATCACTCAGCAGTGAAATCTATGTCATCAGGCCCGTAGCAGCACAATGAGTGGATTCAGGTACGATGATTCTAACTGAAATAAGTCACACAGAAAAAGAAACATCATAAGATATCAGTAATACACGGAATGTAAACTTGGCTACACAGGAACTGAATTACAGAACAGAACAGGGTCTCAAATTTAGAAAACCAACTTATGCTTGTTTAAGGGTAAAGGTGAGTTGGGGTGCTGCATAAAACCAGAGATTGAAATGAGCACAGATAAAGTTCCTTAAGCCAAATATGGAATAGACAAGAGCTACTCCTTGCTCAAGGAAATGGACTCAACACCGCATATTAAACGCCTAAGAATGTACCTGACTCTTAAGTATCTTAAAACCTATGGATTGCTATGTCTCCGAAAGAGAATCAAGCATGTGTACAGGGACATAAACGCAGCAGTGATAGGATTGGAGAGGTTCGGTGAGCAAATGAAGACCCTTTGAAGTCATATTGCATGGTACCCATTACACGGGTCTCAACTCTCCAGGTTTAAGGTATTCTTCCTTCAGCTAAAACATGCATGTGGAACCTAGAGTATGATCAACCATGTGATCGGGAGACGTTTTCAAATATGTCTCAGTTTTCGTACCCTGGTACTCGGGTGCAACATTCCAGACGCTTTACTAACACTCTCCCGACTTGGAGAGTCAGTCCCTTTAACCTCCTGTTTGGCCCAGTTTGCAATTTCTGCGGAAGATGAACAGGAATAGCGAGAACCAATGAGAGACTAGCTGGAGGTGTCTGGACGGGCAAATTTAACTCTCATTTCCCACCAGGAAGAGGAAATAACCAAAGGCTCAGCGTGCCGTGCCGGAACCAGATTAGGGCCTGAAGCCATCCTGCGGTGTTGCGGCCAGCTCACAAGAAAGCGAGTTGAAGAAAGGAGCTCAGGGGCACTGTAATTCACAAACCTGCAGAGTTATAAATGACAACTATCGTCCAAAAATATACTGAAGTAAGGCTGCCAAGAGGACTTGAAAGCGGGGCAGAATTGCAGGAAACCGATTTCAGGAGGTAGACTGGAATTGCATTGAAAGCATAGGAAAAGAGGCAGAACGTCCACAATGATGCACTTGGCCAAAAAGGGCGTATGCGTTTTTTCCTGAATATATTCAGGAAAAAACGCATACGCCCTTTTTGGCCAACCAAGCAAGCTTGCAAAGGAAATCTGCACTACAATGAAGTCTCACTTCCCCCCGGTCAAAAGGGCCATCTGAAAAAAGTGTAAAATCCAGAAAGGCAGGACAGGCCATGGAGAACTGGGAGCCTTGTTATGCTGATGGGCGGGATGTACATTGCCAACAGACACTCGGGAGAAGTGTATGGTGTTTCCTGAAACGTCTAAAAAACAAAGCAACAGAGCCTAGGGCACTTCCACTTATGGTCCTATAGCTTTGGGAAATTAAAATCAAAAAGATACAGCCACCCCAAATTTTGGGACGCCTCTGTTTACAAGAACCTCGTTTACCGTACAAGTTCAATATCACAGAAAGTGAAAAATGGATAAAGAACTTGTGGTACTTACGTACAATGCAGTATCACTCAGCAGTGAAATCTATGTCATCAGGCCCGTAGCAGCACAATGAGTGGATTCAGGTACGATGATTCTAACTGAAATAAGTCACACAGAAAAAGAAACATCATAAGATATCAGTAATACACGGAATGTAAACTTGGCTACACAGGAACTGAATTACAGAACAGAACAGGGACTCAAATTTAGAAAACCAACTTATGCTTGTTTAAGGGTAAAGGCGAGTTGGGGTGCTGCATAAAACCAGAGATTGAAATGAGCACAGATAAAGTTCCTTAAGCCAAATATGGAATAGACAAGAGCTACTCCTTGCTCAACGAAATGGACTCAACACCGCATATTAAACGCCTAAGAATGTACCTGACTCTTAAGTATCTTAAAACCTATGGATTGCTATGTCTCCGAAAGAGAATCAAGCATGTGTACAGGGACATAAACGCAGCAGTGATAGGATTGGAGAGGTTCGGTGAGCAAATGAAGACCCTTTGAAGTCATATTGCATGGTACCCATTCCACGGGTTTCAACTACCCAGGTTTAAGGTATTCTTCCTTCAGCTAAAACATGCATGTGGAACCTAGAGTATGATCAACCATGTGATCGGGAGACGTGTTCAAATATGTCTCAGTTTTCGTACCCTGGTACTCGGGTGCAACATTCCAGACGATTTACTAACACTCTCCCGACTTGGAGAGTCAGTCCCTTTAACCTCCTGTTTGGCCCAGTTTGCAATTTCTGCGGAAGATGAACAGGAATAGCGAGAACCAATGAGAGACTAGCTGGAGGTGTCTGGACGGGCAAATTTAACTCTCATTTCCCAGCAGGAAGAGGAAATAACCAAAGGCTCAGCGTGCCGTGCCGGAACCAGATTAGGGCCTGAAGCCATCCTGCGGTGTTGCGGCCAGCTCACAAGAAAACGAGTTGAAGAAAGGAGCTCAGGGGCACTGTAATTCACAAACCTGCAGAGTTATAAATGACAACTATCGTCCAAAAATATACTGAAGTAAGGCTGCCAAGAGGACTTGAAAGCGGGGCAGAATTGCAGGAAACCGATTTCAGGAGGTAGACTGGAATTGCATTGAAAGCATAGGAAAAGAGGCAGAACGTCCACAATGATGCACTTGGCCAAAAAGGGCGTATGCGTTTTTTCCTGAATATATTCAGGAAAAAACGCATACGCCCTTTTTGGCCAACCAAGCAAGCTTGCAAAGGAAATCTGCACTACAATGAAGTCTCACTTCCCCCCGGTCAAAAGGGCCATCTGAAAAAAGTGTAAAATCCAGAAAGGCAGGACAGGCCATGGAGAACTGGGAGCCTTGTTATGCTGATGGGCGGGATGTACATTGCCAACAGACACTCGGGAGAAGTGTATGGTGTTTCCTGAGACGTCTAAAAAACAAAGCAACAGAGCCTAGGGCACTTCCACTTATGGTCCTATAGCTTAGGGAAATTAAAATCCAAAAGATACAGCCACCCCAATGTTTGGGACGCCTCTGTTTACAAGAACCTCGTTTACCGTACAAGTTCAATATCACAGAAAGTGAAAAATGGATAAAGAACTTGTGGTACTTACGTACAATGCAGTATCACTCAGCAGTGAAATCTATGTCATCAGGCCCGTAGCAGCACAATGAGTGGATTCAGGTACGATGATTCTAACTGAAATAAGTCACACAGAAAAAGAAACATCATAAGATATCAGTAATACACGGAATGTAAACTTGGCTACACAGGAACTGAATTACAGAACAGAACAGGGTCTCAAATTTAGAAAACCAACTTATGCTTGTTTAAGGGTAAAGGTGAGTTGGGGTGCTGCATAAAACCAGAGATTGAAATGAGCACAGATAAAGTTCCTTAAGCCAAATATGGAATAGACAAGAGCTACTCCTTGCTCAACGAAATGGACTCAACACCGCATATTAAACGCCTAAGAATGTACCTGACTCTTAAGTATCTTAAAACCTATGGATTGCTATGTCTCCGAAAGAGAATCAAGCATGTGTACAGGGACATAAACGCAGCAGTGATAGGATTGGAGAGGTTCGGTGAGCAAATGAAGACCCTTTGAAGTCATATTGCATGGTACCCATTACACGGGTCTCAACTCTCCAGGTTTAAGGTATTCTTCCTTCAGCTAAAACATGCATGTGGAACCTAGAGTATGATCAACCATGTGATCGGGAGACGTTTTCAAATATGTCTCAGTTTTCGTACCCTGGTACTCGGGTGCAACATTCCAGACGCTTTACTAACACTCTCCCGACTTGGAGAGTCAGTCCCTTTAACCTCCTGTTTGGCCCAGTTTGCAATTTCTGCGGAAGATGAACAGGAATAGTGAGAACCAATGAGAGACTAGCTGGAGGTGTCTGGACGGGCAAATTTAACTCTCATTTCCCACCAGGAAGAGGAAATAACCAAAGGCTCAGCGTGCCGTGCCGGAACCATATTAGGGCCTGAAGCCATCCTGCGGTGTTGCGGCCAGCTCACAAGAAAGCGAGTTGAAGAAAGGAGCTCAGGGGCACTGTAATTCACAAACCTGCAGAGTTATAAATGACAACTATCGTCCAAAAATATACTGAAGTAAGGCTGCCAAGAGGACTTGAAAGCGGGGCAGAATTGCAGGAAACCGATTTCAGGAGGTAGACTGGAATTGCATTGAAAGCATAGGAAAAGAGGCAGAACGTCCACAATGATGCACTTGGCCAAAAAGGGCGTATGCGTTTTTTCCTGAATATATTCAGGAAAAAACGCATACGCCCTTTTTGGCCAACCAAGCAAGCTTGCAAAGGAAATCTGCACTACAATGAAGTCTCACTTCCCCCCGGTCAAAAGGGCCATCTGAAAAAAGTGTAAAATCCAGAAAGGCAGGACAGGCCATGGAGAACTGGGAGCCTTGTTATGCTGATGGGCGGGATGTAAATTGCCAACAGACACTCGGGAGAAGTGTATGGTGTTTCCTGAAACGTCTAAAAAACAAAGCAACAGAGCCTAGGGCACTTCCACTTATGGTCCTATAGCTTTGGGAAATTAAAATCAAAAAGATACAGCCACCCCAATGTTTGGGACGCCTCTGTTTACAAGAACCTCGTTTACCGTACAAGTTCAATATCACAGAAAGTGAAAAATGGATAAAGAACTTGTGGTACTTACGTACAATGCAGTATCACTCAGCAGTGAAATCTATGTCATCAGGCCCGTAGCAGCACAATGAGTGGATTCAGGTACGATGATTCTAACTGAAATAAGTCACACAGAAAAAGAAACATCATAAGATATCAGTAATACACGGAATGTAAACTTGGCTACACAGGAACTGAATTACAGAACAGAACAGGGACTCAAATTTAGAAAACCAACTTATGCTTGTTTAAGGGTAAAGGTGAGTTGGGGTGCTGCATAAAACCAGAGATTGAAATGAGCACAGATAAAGTTCCTTAAGCCAAATATGGAATAGACAAGAGCTACTCCTTGCTCAACGAAATGGACTCAACACCGCATATTAAACGCCTAAGAATGTACCTGACTCTTAAGTATCTTAAAACCTATGGATTGCTATGTCTCCGAAAGAGAATCAAGCATGTGTACAGGGACATAAACGCAGCAGTGATAGGATTGGAGAGGTTCGGTGAGCAAATGAAGACCCTTTGAAGTCATATTGCATGGTACCCATTACACGGGTCTCAACTCTCCAGGTTTAAGGTATTCTTCCTTCAGCTAAAACATGCATGTGGAACCTAGAGTATGATCAACCATGTGATCGGGAGACGTTTTCAAATATGTCTCAGTTTTCGTACCCTGGTACTCGGGTGCAACATTCCAGACGCTTTACTAACACTCTCCCGACTTGGAGAGTCAGTCCCTTTAACCTCCTGTTTGGCCCAGTTTGCAATTTCTGCGGAAGATGAACAGGAATAGCGAGAACCAATGAGAGACTAGCTGGAGGTGTCTGGACGGGCAAATTTAACTCTCATTTCCCACCAGGAAGAGGAAATAACCAAAGGCTCAGCGTGCCGTGCCGGAACCAGATTAGGGCCTGAAGCCATCCTGCGGTGTTGCGGCCAGCTCACAAGAAAGCGAGTTGAAGAAAGGAGCTCAGGGGCACTGTAATTCACAAACCTGCAGAGTTATAAATGACAACTATCGTCCAAAAATATACTGAAGTAAGGCTGCCAAGAGGACTTGAAAGCGGGGCAGAATTGCAGGAAACCGATTTCAGGAGGTAGACTGGAATTGCATTGAAAGCATAGGAAAAGAGGCAGAACGTCCACAATGATGCACTTGGCCAAAAAGGGCGTATGCGTTTTTTCCTGAATATATTCAGGAAAAAACGTATACGCCCTTTTTGGCCAACCAAGCAAGCTTGCAAAGGAAATCTGCACTACAATGAAGTCTCACTTCCCCCCGGTCAAAAGGGCCATCTGAAAAAAGTGTAAAATGCACAAAGGCAGGACAGGCCATGGAGAACTGGGAGCCTTGTTATGCTGATGGGCGGGATGTACATTGCCAACAGACACTCGGGAGAAGTGTATGGTGTTTCCTGAAACGTCTAAAAAACAAAGCAACAGAGCCTAGGGCACTTCCACTTATGGTCCTATAGCTTAGGGAAATTAAAATCAAAAAGATACAGCCACCCCAATGTTTGGGACGCCTCTGTTTACAAGAACCTCGTTTACCGTACAAGTTCAATATCACAGAAAGTGAAAAATGGATAAAGAACTTGTGGTACTTACGTACAATGCAGTATCACTCAGCAGTGAAATCTATGTCATCAGGCCCGTAGCAGCACAATGAGTGGATTCAGGTACGATGATTCTAACTGAAATAAGTCACACAGAAAAAGAAACATCATAAGATATCAGTAATACACGGAATGTAAACTTGGCTACACAGGAACTGAATTACAGAACAGAACAGGGACTCAAATTTAGAAAACCAACTTATGCTTGTTTAAGGGTAAAGGTGAGTTGGGGTGCTGCATAAAACCAGAGATTGAAATGAGCACAGATAAAGTTCCTTAAGCCAAATATGGAATAGACAAGAGCTACTCCTTGCTCAACGAAATGGACTCAACACCGCATATTAAACACCTAAGAATGTACCTGACTCTTAAGTATCTTAAAACCTATGGATTGCTATGTCTCCGAAAGAGAATCAAGCATGTGTACAGGGACATAAACGCAGCAGTGATAGGATTGGAGAGGTTCGGTGAGCAAATGAAGACCCTTTGAAGTCATATTGCATGGTACCCATTCCACGGGTTTCAACTACCCAGGTTTAAGGTATTCCTCCTTCAGCTAAAACATGCATGTGGAACCTAGAGTATGATCAACCATGTGATCGGGAGACGTGTTCAAATATGTCTCAGTTTTCGTACCCTGGTACTCGGGTGCAACATTCCAGACGCTTTACTAACACTCTCCCGACTTGGAGAGTCAGTCCCTTTAACCTCCTGTTTGGCCCAGTTTGCAATTTCTGCGGAAGATGAACAGGAATAGCGAGAACCAATGAGAGACTAGCTGGAGGTGTCTGGACGGGCAAATTTAACTCTCATTTCCCACCAGGAAGAGGAAATAACCAAAGGCTCAGCGTGCCGTGCCGGAACCAGATTAGGGCCTGAAGCCATCCTGCGGTGTTGCGGCCAGCTCACAAGAAAACGAGTTGAAGAAAGGAGCTCAGGGGCACTGTAATTCACAAACCTGCAGAGTTATAAATGACAACTATCGTCCAAAAATATACTGAAGTAAGGCTGCCAAGAGGACTTGAAAGCGGGGCAGAATTGCAGGAAACCGATTTCAGGAGGTAGACTGGAATTGCATTGAAAGCATAGGAAAAGAGGCAGAACGTCCACAATGATGCACTTGGCCAAAAAGGGCGTATGCGTTTTTTCCTGAATATATTCAGGAAAAAACGCATACGCCCTTTTTGGCCAACCAAGCAAGCTTGCAAAGGAAATCTGCACTACAATGAAGTCTCACTTCCCCCCGGTCAAAAGGGCCATCTGAAAAAAGTGTAAAATCCAGAAAGGCAGGACAGGCCATGGAGAACTGGGAGCCTTGTTATGCTGATGGGCGGGATGTAAATTGCCAACAGACACTCGGGAGAAGTGTATGGTGTTTCCTGAAACGTCTAAAAAACAAAGCAACAGAGCCTAGGGCACTTCCACTTATGGTCCTATAGCTTAGGGAAATTAAAATCAAAAAGATACAGCCACCCCAATGTTTGGGACGCCTCTGTTTACAAGAACCTCGTTTACCGTACAAGTTCAATATCACAGAAAGTGAAAAATGGATAAAGAACTTGTGGTACTTACGTACAATGCAGTATCACTCAGCAGTGAAATCTATGTCATCAGGCCCGTAGCAGCACAATGAGTGGATTCAGGTACGATGATTCTAACTGAAATAAGTCACACAGAAAAAGAAACATCATAAGATATCAGTAATACACGGAATGTAAACTTGGCTACACAGGAACTGAATTACAGAACAGAACAGGGTCTCAATTTTAGAAAACCAACTTATGCTTGTTTAAGGGGAAAGGTGAGTTGGGGTGCTGCATAAAACCAGAGATTGAAATGAGCACAGATAAAGTTCCTTAAGCCAAATATGGAATAGACAAGAGCTACTCCTTGCTCAACGAAATGGACTCAACACAGCATATTAAACGCCTAAGAATGTACCTGACTCTTAAGTATCTTAAAACCTATGGATTGCTATGTCTCCGAAAGAGAATCAAGCATGTGTACAGGGACATAAACGCACCAGTGATAGGATTGGAGAGGTTCGGTGAGCAAATGAAGACTCTTTGAAGTCATATTGCATGGTACCCATTCCACGGGTTTCAACTACCCAGGTTTAAGGTATTCTTCCTTCAGCTAAAACATGCATGTGGAACCTAGAGTATGATCAACCATGTGATCGGGAGACGAGTTCAAATATGTCTCAGTTTTCGTACCCTGGTACTCGGGTGCAATATTCCAGACGCTTTACTAACACTCTCCCGACTTGGAGAGTCAGTCCCTTTAACCTCCTGTTTGGCCCAGTTTGCAATTTCTGCGGAAGATGAACAGGAATAGCGAGAACCAATGAGAGACTAGCTGGAGGTGTCTGGACGGGCAAATTTAACTCTCATTTCCCACCAGGAAGAGGAAATAACCAAAGGCTCAGCGTGCCGTGCCGGAACCAGATTAGGGCCTGAAGCCATCCTGCGGTGTTGCGGCCAGCTCACAAGAAAACGAGTTGAAGAAAGGAGCTCAGGGGCACTGTAATTCACAAACCTGCAGAGTTATAAATGACAACTATCGTCCAAAAATATACTGAAGTAAGGCTGCCAAGAGGACTTGAAAGCGGGGCAGAATTGCAGGAAACCGATTTCAGGAGGTAGACTGGAATTGCATTGAAAGCATAGGAAAAGAGGCAGAACGTCCACAATGATGCACTTGGCCAAAAAGGGCGTATGCGTTTTTTCCTGAATATATTCAGGAAAAAACGCATACGCCCTTTTTGGCCAACCAAGCAAGCTTGCAAAGGAAATCTGCACTACAATGAAGTCTCACTTCCCCCCGGTCAAAAGGGCCATCTGAAAAAAGTGTAAAATCCAGAAAGGCAGGACAGGCCATGGAGAACTGGGAGCCTTGTTATGCTGATGGGCGGGATGTAAATTGCCAACAGACACTCGGGAGAAGTGTATGGTGTTTCCTGAAACGTCTAAAAAACAAAGCAACAGAGCCTAGGGCACTTCCACTTATGGTCCTATAGCTTAGGGAAATTAAAATCAAAAAGATACAGCCACCCCAATGTTTGGGACGCCTCTGTTTACAAGAACCTCGTTTACCGTACAAGTTCAATATCACAGAAAGTGAAAAATGGATAAAGAACTTGTGGTACTTACGTACAATGCAGTATCACTCAGCAGTGAAATCTATGTCATCAGGCCCGTAGCAGCACAATGAGTGGATTCAGGTACGATGATTCTAACTGAAATAAGTCACACAGAAAAAGAAACATCATAAGATATCAGTAATACACGGAATGTAAACTTGGCTACACAGGAACTGAATTACAGAACAGAACAGGGTCTCAAATTTAGAAAACCAACTTATGCTTGTTTAAGGGGAAAGGTGAGTTGGGGTGCTGCATAAAACCAGAGATTGAAATGAGCACAGATAAAGTTCCTTAAGCCAAATATGGAATAGACAAGAGCTACTCCTTGCTCAACGAAATGGACTCAACACCGCATATTAAACGCCTAAGAATGTACCTGACTCTTAAGTATCTTAAAACCTATGGATTGCTATGTCTCCGAAAGAGAATCAAGCATGTGTACAGGGACATAAACGCAGCAGTGATAGGATTGGAGAGGTTCGGTGAGCAAATGAAGACCCTTTGAAGTCATATTGCATGGTACCCATTCCACGGGTTTCAACTACCCAGGTTTAAGGTATTCTTCCTTCAGCTAAAACATGCATGTGGAACCTAGAGTATGATCAACCATGTGATCAGGAGACGTGTTCAAATATGTCTCAGTTTTCGTACCCTGGTACTCGGGTGCAACATTCCAGACGCTTTACTAACACTCTCCCCACTTGGAGAGTCAGCGCCTTTAACCTCCTGTTTGGCCCAGTTTGCAATTTCTGCGGAAGATGAACAGGAATAGCGAGAACCAATGAGAGACTAGCTGGAGGTGTCTGGACGGGCAAATTTAACTCTCATTTCCCACCAGGAAGAGGAAATAACCAAAGGCTCAGCGTGCCGTGCCGGAACCAGAATAGGGCCTGAAGCCATCCTGCGGAGTTGCGGCCAGCTCACAGGAAAGCAAGTTGAAGAAAGGAGCTCAGGGGCACTGTAATTCACAAACCTGCAGAGTTATAAATGACAGCTATCGTCCAAAAATATACTGAAGTAAGGCTGCCAAGAGGACTCGAAAGCGGGGCAGAATTGCAGGAAACTGATTTCAGGAGGTAGACTGGAATTGCATTGAAAGCATAGGAAAAGAGGCAGAACGTCCACAATGATGCACTTGGCCAAAAAGGGCGTATGCGTTTTTTCCTGAATATATTCAGGAAAAAACGCATACGCACTTTTTGGCCAACCAAGCAAACTTGCAAAGGAAATCTGCACTACAATGAAGTCTCACTTCCCCCCGGTCAAAAGGGCCATCTGAAAAAGGTGTAAAATCCAGAAAGGCAGGACAGGCCATGGAGAACTGGGAGCCTTGTTATGCTGATGGGCGGGATGTAAATTGCCAACAGACACTTGGGAGAAGTGTATGGTGTTTCCTGAAACATCTAAGAAACAAAGCAACAGAGCCTAGGGCACTTTCACTTATGGTCCTATAGCTTAGGGAAATTAAAATCAAAAAGACACAGCTACCCCAAAGTTTGGGACGCCTCTGTTTACAAGAACCTCGTTTACCGTACAAGTTCAATATCACAGAAAGTGAAAAATGGATAAAGAACTTGTGGTACTTACGTACAATGCAGTATCACTCAGCAATGAAATCTATGTCATCAGGCCCCTAGCAGCATAATGAGTGGATTCAGGTATGATGATTCTAACTGAAATAAGTCACACAGAAAAAGAAACATCATAAGATATCACTAATACACGGAATGTAAACTTGGCTACACAGGAACTGAATTCCAAAACACAACAGGGTCTCAAATTTAGAACACCAACTTATGCTTGCTTAAGGGGAAAGGTGAGTTGGGGTGCTGCATAAAACCAGAGATTGAAATGAGCACAGATAAAGTTCCTTAAGCCAAATATGGAATAGACAAGAGCTACTCCTTGCTCAACGAAATGGACTCAACACCCCATATTAAACGCCTAAGAATGTACCTTACTAGTAAGTATCTTAAAACCTATGGATTGCTATGTCTCCAAAAGAGAATCAAGCGTGTGTACAGGGGCAGAAACGCAGCAGTGATAGGATTGGAGAGGTTCGGTGAGCAAATGAAGACCCTTTGAAGTCATATTGCATGGTACCCATTCCACGGGTTTCAACTACCCACGTTTAAGGTATTCTTCCTTCAGCTAAAACATGCATGTGGAACCCAGAGTATGATCAACCGTGTGATCGGGAGACCTCTTCAAATATGTCTCAGTTTTCGTACCCTGGTACACGGGTGCAACATTCCAGATGCTTTACTAACACTCTCCCGACTTGGAGAGTCAGTCCCTTTAACCTCCTGTTTGGCCCAGTTTGCAATTTCTGCGGAAGATGAACAGGAATAGCGAGAACCAATGAGAGACTAGCTGGAGGTGTCTGGACAGGCAAATTTAACTCTCATTTCCCACCAGGAAGAGGAATTAACCAAAGGCTCGGCGTGCCGTGCCGGAACCAGATTAGGGCCTGAAGCCATCCTGCGGTGTTGCGGCCAGCTCACAAGAAAGCAAGTTGAAGAAAGGCGCTCAGGGGCACTGTAATTCACAAACCTGCAGAGTTATAAATGACAGCTATCGTCCAAAAATATACTGAAGTAAGGCTGCCAAGAGGACTTGAAAGCGGGGCAGAATTGCAGGAAACCGATTTCAGGAGGTAGACTGGAATTGCATTGAAAGCATAGGAAAAGAGGCAGAACGTCCACAATGATGCACTTGGCCAAAAAGGGCGTATGCGTTTTTTCCTGAATATATTCAGGAAAAAACGCATACGCCCTTTTTGGCCAACCAAGCAAACTTGCAAAGGAAATCTGCACTACAATGAAGTCTCACTTCCCCCCGGTCAAAAGGGCCATCTGAAAAAGGTGTAAAATCCAGAAAGGCAGGACAGGCCATGGAGAACTGGGAGCCTTGTTATGCTGATGGGCGGGATGTAAATTGCCAACAGACACTTGGGAGAAGTGTATGGTGTTTCCTGAAACATCTAAGAAACAAAGCAACAGAGCCTAGGGCACTTTCACTTATGGTCCTATAGCTTAGGGAAATTAAAATCAAAAAGACACAGCCACCCCAAAATTTGGGACGCCTCTGTTTACAAGAACCTCGTTTACCGTACAAGTTCAATATCACAGAAAGTGAAAAATGGATAAAGAACTTGTGGTACTTACGTACAATGCAGTATCACTCAGCAATGAAATCTATGTCATCAGGCCCATAGCAGCATAATGAGTGGATTCAGGTATGATGATTCTAACTGAAATAAGTCACACAGAAAAAGAAACATCATAAGATATCACTAATACACGGAATGTAAACTTGGCTACACAGGAACTGAATTCCAAAACACAACAGGGTCTCAAATTTAGAAAACCAACTTATGCTTGCTTAAGGGGAAACGTGAGTTGGGGTGCTGCATAAAACCAGAGATTGAAATGAGCACAGATAAAGTTCCTTAAGCCAAATATGGAATAGACAAGAGCTACTCCTTGCTCAACGAAATGGACTCAACACCCCATATTAAACGCCTAAGAATGTACCTTACTAGTAAGTATCTTAAAACCTATGGATTGCTATGTCTCCAAAAGAGAATCAAGCGTGTGTACAGGGGCATAAACGCAGCAGTGATAGGATTGGAGAGGTTTGGTGAGCAAATGAAGACCCTTTGAAGTCATATTGCATGGTACCCATTCCACAGGTTTCAACTACCCAGGTTTAAGGTATTCTTCCTTCAGCTAAAACATGCATGTGGAACCTAGAGTATGATCAACCATGTGATCAGGAGACGTGTTCAAATATGTCTCAGTTTTCGTACCCTGGTACTCGGGTGCAACATTCCAGACGCTTTACTAACACTCTCCCGACTTGGAGAGTCAGTCCCTTTAAACTCCTGTTTGGCCCAGTTTGCAATTTCTGCGGAAGATGAACAGGAATAGCGAGAACCAATGAGAGACTAGCTGGAGGTGTCTGGACGGGCAAATTTAACTCTCATTTCCCACCAGGAAGAGGAAATAACCAAAGGCTCAGCGTGCCGTGCCGGAACCAGATTAGGGCCTGAAGCCATCCTGCGGTGTTGCGGCCAGGTCACAAGAAAGCGAGTTGAAGAAAGGGACTCAAGGGCACTGTAATTCACAAACCTGCAGAGTTATAAATGACAGCTATCGTCCAAAAATATACTGAAGTAAGGCTTCCAAGAGGACTTGAAAGCGGGGCAGAATTGCAGGAAACCGATTTCAGGAGGTAGACTGGAATTGCATTGAAAGCATAGGAAAAGAGGCAGAACGTCCACAATGATGCACTTGGCCAAAAAGGGCGTATGCGTTTTTTCCTGAATATATTCAGGAAAAAACGCATACGCCCTTTTTGGCCAACCAAGCAAGCTTGCAAAGGAAATCTGCACTACAATGAAGTCTCACTTCCCCCCGGTCAAAAGGGCCATCTGCAAAATGTGTAAAATCCAGAAAGGCAGGACAGGCCATGGAGAACTGGGAGCCTTGTTATGCTGATGGGCGGGATGTAAATTGCCAACAGACACTCGGGAGAATCGTATGGTGTTTCCTGAAACGTCTAAAAAACAAAGCAACAGAGCCTAGGGCACTTCCACTTATGGTCCTATAGCTTAGGGAAATTAAAATCAAAAAGATACAGCCACCCCAATGTTTGGGACGCCTCTGTTTACAAGAACCTCGTTTACCATACAAGTTCAATATCACAGAAAGTGAAAAATGGATAAAGAACTTGTGGTACTTACGTACAATGCAGTATCACTCAGCAGTGAAATCTATGTCATCAGGCCCATAGCAGCACAATGAGTGGATTCAGGTACGATGATTCTAACTGAAATAAGTCACACAGAAAAAGAAACATCATAAGATATCACTAATACACGGAATGTAAACTTGGCTACACAGGAACTGAATTCCAAAACACAACAGGGTCTCAAATTTAGAAAACCAACTTATGCTTGCTTAAGGGGAAAGGTGAGTTGGGGTGCTGCATAAAACCAGAGATTGAAATGAGCACAGATAAAGTTCCTTAAGCCAAATATGGAATAGACAAGAGCTACTCCTTGCTCAACGAAATGGACTCAACACCCCATATTAAACGCCTAAGAATGTACCTTACTAGTAAGTATCTTAAAACCTATGGATTGCTATGTCTCCAAAAGAGAATCAAGCGTGTGTACAGGGGCAGAAACGCAGCAGTGATAGGATTGGAGAGGTTCGGTGAGCAAATGAAGACCCTTTGAAGTCATATTGCATGGTACCCATTCCACGGGTTTCAACTACCCACGTTTAAGGTATTCTTCCTTCAGCTAAAACATGCATGTGGAACCCAGAGTATGATCAACCGTGTGATCGGGAGACCTCTTCAAATATGTCTCAGTTTTCGTACCCTGGTACACGGGTGCAACATTCCAGATGCTTTACTAACACTCTCCCGACTTGGAGAGTCAGTCCCTTTAACCTCCTGTTTGGCCCAGTTTGCAATTTCTGCGGAAGATGAACAGGAATAGCGAGAACCAATGAGAGACTAGCTGGAGGTGTCTGGACGGGCAAATTTAACTCTCATTTCCCACCAGGAAGAGGAATTAACCAAAGGCTCGGCGTGCCGTGCCGGAACCAGATTAGGGCCTGAAGCCATCCTGCGGTGTTGCGGCCAGCTCACAAGAAAGCAAGTTGAAGAAAGGCGCTCAGGGGCACTGTAATTCACAAACCTGCAGAGTTATAAATGACAGCTATCGTCCAAAAATATACTGAAGTAAGGCTGCCAAGAGGACTTGAAAGCGGGGCAGAATTGCAGGAAACCGATTTCAGGAGGTAGACTGGAATTGCATTGAAAGCATAGGAAAAGAGGCAGAACGTCCACAATGATGCACTTGGCCAAAAAGGGCGTATGCGTTTTTTCCTGAATATATTCAGGAAAAAACGCATACGCCCTTTTTGGCCAACCAAGCAAACTTGCAAAGGAAATCTGCACTACAATGAAGTCTCACTTCCCCCCGGTCAAAAGGGCCATCTGAAAAAGGTGTAAAATCCAGAAAGGCAGGACAGGCCATGGAGAACTGGGAGCCTTGTTATGCTGATGGGCGGGATGTAAATTGCCAACAGACACTTGGGAGAAGTGTATGGTGTTTCCTGAAACATCTAAGAAACAAAGCAACAGAGCCTAGGGCACTTTCACTTATGGTCCTATAGCTTAGGGAAATTAAAATCAAAAAGACACAGCCACCCCAAAATTTGGGACGCCTCTGTTTACAAGAACCTCGTTTACCGTACAAGTTCAATATCACAGAAAGTGAAAAATGGATAAAGAACTTGTGGTACTTACGTACAATGCAGTATCACTCAGCAATGAAATCTATGTCATCAGGCCCATAGCAGCATAATGAGTGGATTCAGGTATGATGATTCTAACTGAAATAAGTCACACAGAAAAAGAAACATCATAAGATATCACTAATACACGGAATGTAAACTTGGCTACACAGGAACTGAATTCCAAAACACAACAGGGTCTCAAATTTAGAAAACCAACTTATGCTTGCTTAAGGGGAAACGTGAGTTGGGGTGCTGCATAAAACCAGAGATTGAAATGAGCACAGATAAAGTTCCTTAAGCCAAATATGGAATAGACAAGAGCTACTCCTTGCTCAACGAAATGGACTCAACACCCCATATTAAACGCCTAAGAATGTACCTTACTAGTAAGTATCTTAAAACCTATGGATTGCTATGTCTCCAAAAGAGAATCAAGCGTGTGTACAGGGGCATAAACGCAGCAGTGATAGGATTGGAGAGGTTTGGTGAGCAAATGAAGACCCTTTGAAGTCATATTGCATGGTACCCATTCCACAGGTTTCAACTACCCAGGTTTAAGGTATTCTTCCTTCAGCTAAAACATGCATGTGGAACCTAGAGTATGATCAACCATGTGATCAGGAGACGTGTTCAAATATGTCTCAGTTTTCGTACCCTGGTACTCGGGTGCAACATTCCAGACGCTTTACTAACACTCTCCCGACTTGGAGAGTCAGTCCCTTAAAACTCCTGTTTGGCCCAGTTTGCAATTTCTGCGGAAGATGAACAGGAATAGCGAGAACCAATGAGAGACTAGCTGGAGGTGTCTGGACGGGCAAATTTAACTCTCATTTCCCACCAGGAAGAGGAAATAACCAAAGGCTCAGCGTGCCGTGCCGGAACCAGATTAGGGCCTGAAGCCATCCTGCGGTGTTGCGGCCAGGTCACAAGAAAGCGAGTTGAAGAAAGGGACTCAAGGGCACTGTAATTCACAAACCTGCAGAGTTATAAATGACAGCTATCGTCCAAAAATATACTGAAGTAAGGCTTCCAAGAGGACTTGAAAGCGGGGCAGAATTGCAGGAAACCGATTTCAGGAGGTAGACTGGAATTGCATTGAAAGCATAGGAAAAGAGGCAGAACGTCCACAATGATGCACTTGGCCAAAAAGGGCGTATGCGTTTTTTCCTGAATATATTCAGGAAAAAACGCATACGCCCATTTTGGCCAACCAAGCAAGCTTGCAAAGGAAATCTGCACTACAATGAAGTCTCACTTCCCCCCGGTCAAAAGGGCCATCTGCAAAATGTGTAAAATCCAGAAAGGCAGGACAGGCCATGGAGAACTGGGAGCCTTGTTATGCTGATGGGCGGGATGTAAATTGCCAACAGACACTCGGGAGAATCGTATGGTGTTTCCTGAAACGTCTAAAAAACAAAGCAACAGAGCCTAGGGCACTTCCACTTATGGTCCTATAGCTTAGGGAAATTAAAATCAAAAAGATACAGCCACCCCAATGTTTGGGACGCCTCTGTTTACAAGAACCTCGTTTACCATACAAGTTCAATAT
Source organism: Globicephala melas (assembly GCF_963455315.2). NCBI lineage: Eukaryota > Metazoa > Chordata > Mammalia > Artiodactyla > Delphinidae > Globicephala > Globicephala melas. The sequence continues at coordinate 1,039,483 of NW_027207249.1, read as the reverse complement.
CACAGAAAGTGAAAAATGGATAAAGAACTTGTGGTACTTACGTACAATGCAGTATCACTCAGCAGTGAAATCTATGTCATCAGGCCCATAGCAGCACAATGAGTGGATTCAGGTACGATGATTCTAACTGAAATAAGTCACACAGAAAAAGAAACATCATAAGATATCACTAATACACGGAATGTAAACTTGGCTACACAGGAACTGAATTACAGAACAGAACAGGGTCTCAAATTTAGAAAACCAACTTATGCTTGTTTAAGGGTAAAGGTGAGTTGGGGTGCTGCATAAAACCAGAGATTGAAATGAGCACAGATAAAGTTCCTTAAGCCAAATATGGAATAGACAAGAGCTACTCCTTGCTCAACGAAATGGACTCAACACCGCATATTAAACGCCTAAGAATGTACCTGACTCTTAAGTATCTTAAAACCTATGGATTGCTATGTCTCCGAAAGAGAATCAATCATGTGTACAGGGACATAAACGCAGCAGTGATAGGATTGGAGAGGTTCGGTGAGCAAATGAAGACCCTTTGAAGTCATATTGCATGGTACCCATTCCACGGGTCTCAACTCTCCAGGTTTAAGGTATTCTTCCTTCAGCTAAAACATGCATGTGGAACCCAGAGTATGATCAATCGTGTGAACGGGAGACGTGTTCAAATATGTCTCAGTTTTCCTCCCCTGGTACTCGGGTGCAACATTCCAGACGCTTTACTAACACTCTCCCCACTTGGAGAGTCAGCGCCTTTAACCTCCTGTTTGGCCCAGTTTGCAATTTCTGCGGAAGATGAACAGGAATAGCGAGAACCAATGAGAGACTAGCTGGAGGTGTCTGGACGGGCAAATTTAACTCTCATTTCCCACCAGGAAGAGGAAATAACCAAAGGCTCAGCGTGCCGTGCCGGAACCAGAATAGGGCCTGAAGCCATCCTGCGGTGTTGCGGCAAGCTCACAAGAAAGCAAGTTGAAGAAAGGAGCTCAGGGGCACTGTAATTCACAAACCTGCAGAGTTATAAATGACAGCTATCGTCCAAAAATATACTGAAGTAAGGCTGCCAAGAGGACTTGAAAGCGGGGCAGAATTGCAGGAAACCGATTTCAGGAGGTAGACTGGAATTGCATTGAAAGCATAGGAAAAGAGGCAGAACGTCCACAATGATGCACTTGGCAAAAAAGGGCGTATGCGTTTTTTCCTGAATATATTCAGGAAAAAACGCATACGCCCTTTTTGGCCAACCAAGCAAACTTGCAAAGGAAATCTGCACTACAATGAAGTCTCACTTCCCCCCGGTCAAAAGGGCCATCTGAAAAAGGTGTAAAATCCAGAAAGGCAGGACAGGCCATGGAGAACTGGGAGCCTTGTTATGCTGATGGGCGGGATGTAAATTGCCAACAGACACTTGGGAGAAGTGTATGGTGTTTCCTGAAACATCTAAGAAACAAAGCAACAGAGCCTAGGGCACTTTCACTTATGGTCCTATAGCTTAGGGAAATTAAAATCAAAAAGACACAGCTACCCCAAAGTTTGGGACGCCTCTGTTTACAAGAACCTCGTTTACCGTACAAGTTCAATATCACAGAAAGTGAAAAATGGATAAAGAACTTGTGGTACTTACGTACAATGCAGTATCACTCAGCAATGAAATCTATGTCATCAGGCCCCTAGCAGCATAATGAGTGGATTCAGGTATGATGATTCTAACTGAAATAAGTCACACAGAAAAAGAAACATCATAAGATATCACTAATACACGGAATGTAAACTTGGCTACACAGGAACTGAATTCCAAAACACAACAGGGTCTCAAATTTAGAAAACCAACTTATGCTTGCTTAAGGGGAAAGGTGAGTTGGGGTGCTGCATAAAACCAGAGATTGAAATGAGCACAGATAAAGTTCCTTAAGCCAAATATGGAATAGACAAGAGCTACTCCTTGCTCAACGAAATGGACTCAACACCCCATATTAAACGCCTAAGAATGTACCTTACTAGTAAGTATCTTAAAACCTATGGATTGCTATGTCTCCAAAAGAGAATCAAGCGTGTGTACAGGGGCAGAAACGCAGCAGTGATAGGATTGGAGAGGTTCGGTGAGCAAATGAAGACCCTTTGAAGTCATATTGCATGGTACCCATTCCACGGGTTTCAACTACCCACGTTTAAGGTATTCTTCCTTCAGCTAAAACATGCATGTGGAACCCAGAGTATGATCAACCGTGTGATCGGGAGACCTCTTCAAATATGTCTCAGTTTTCGTACCCTGGTACACGGGTGCAACATTCCAGACGCTTTACTAACACTCTCCCGACTTGGAGAGTCAGTCCCTTTAACCTCCTGTTTGGCCCAGTTTGCAATTTCTGCGGAAGATGAACAGGAATAGCGAGAACCAATGAGAGACTAGCTGGAGGTCTCTGGACGGGCAAATTTAACTCTCATTTCCCACCAGGAAGAGGAATTAACCAAAGGCTCGGCGTGCCGTGCCGGAACCAGATTAGGGCCTGAAGCCATCCTGCGGTGTTGCGGCCAGCTCACAAGAAAGCAAGTTGAAGAAAGGAGCTCAGGGGCACTGTAATTCACAAACCTGCAGAGTTATAAATGACAATTATCGTCCAAAAATATACTGAAGTAAGGCTGCCAAGAGGACTTGAAAGCGGGGCAGAATTGCAGGAAACCGATTTCAGGAGGTAGACTGGAATTGCATTGAAAGCATAGGAAAAGAGGCAGAACGTCCACAATGATGCACTTGGCCGAAAAGGGCGTACGCGTTTTTTCCTGAATATATTCAGGAAGAAACGCATACGCCCTTTTTGGCCAACCAAGCAAACTTGCAAAGGAAATCTGCACTACAATGAAGTCTCACTTCCCCCCGGTCAAAAGGGCCATCTGAAAAAAGTGTAAAATGCACAAAGGCAGGACAGGCCATGGAGAACTGGGAGCCTTGTTATGATGATGGGCGGGATGTAAATTGCCAACAGACACTCGGGAGAAGTGTATGGTGTTTCCTGAAACATCTAAAAAACAAAGCAACAGAGCCTAGGGCACTTCCACTTATGGTCCTATAGCTTAGGGAAATTAAAATCAAAAAGATACAGCCACCCCAATGTTTGGGACGCCTCTGTTTACAAGAACCTCGTTTACCGTACAAGTTCAATATCACAGAAAGTGAAAAATGGATAAAGAACTTGTGGTACTTACGTACAATGCAGTATCACTCAGCAGTGAAATCTATGTCATCAGGCCCGTAGCAGCACAATGAGTGGATTCAGGTACGATGATTCTAACTGAAATAAGTCACACAGAAAAAGAAACATCATAAGATATCAGTAATACACGGAATGTAAACTTGGCTACACAGGAACTGAATTACAGAACAGAACAGGGTCTCAAATTTAGAAAACCAACTTATGCTTGTTTAAGGGTAAAGGTGAGTTGGGGTGCTGCAAAAAACCAGAGATTGAAATGAGCACAGATAAAGTTCCTTAAGCCAAATATGGAATAGACAAGAGCTACTCCTTGCTCAACGAAATGGACTCAACACCGCATATTAAACGCCTAAGAATGTACCTGACTCTTAAGTATCTTAAAACCTATGGATTGCTATGTCTCCGAAAGAGAATCAAGCATGTGTACAGGGATATAAACAAAGCAGTGATAGGATTGGAGAGGTTCGGTGAGCAAATGAAGACCCTTTGAAGTCATATTGCATGGTACCCATTCCACGGGTTTCAACTACCCAGGTTTAAGGTATTCCTCCTTCAGCTAAAACATGCATGTGGAACCTAGAGTATGATCAACCATGTGATCGGGAGACGTGTTCAAATATGTCTCAGTTTTCGTACACTGGTACTCGGGTGCAACATTCCAGACGCTTTACTAACACTCTCCCGACTTGGAGAGTCAGTCCCTTTAACCTCCTGTTTGGCCCAGTTTGCAATTTCTGCGGAAGATGAACAGGAATAGGGAGAACCAATGAGAGACTAGCTGGAGGTGTCTGCACGGGCGAATTTAACTCTCATTTCCCACCAGGAAGAGGAAATAACCAAAGGCTCAGCGTGCCGTGCCGGAACCAGATTAGGGCCTGAAGCCATCCTGCGGTGTTGCGGCCAGCTCACAAGAAAACGAGTTGAAGAAAGGAGCTCAGGGGCACTGTAATTCACAAACCTGCAGAGTTATAAATGACAACTATCGTCCAAAAATATACTGAAGTAAGGCTGCCAAGAGGACTTGAAAGCGGGGCAGAATTGCAGGAAACCGATTTCAGGAGGTAGACTGGAATTGCATTGAAAGCATAGGAAAAGAGGCAGAACGTCCACAATGATGCACTTGGCCAAAAAGGGCGTATGCGTTTTTTCCTGAATATATTCAGGAAAAAACGCATACGCCCTTTTTGGCCAACCAAGCAAGCTTGCAAAGGAAATCTGCACTACAATGAAGTCTCACTTCCCCCCGGTCAAAAGGGCCATCTGAAAAAAGTGTAAAATCCAGAAAGGCAGGACAGGCCATGGAGAACTGGGAGCCTTGTTATACTGATGGGCGGGATGTACATTGCCAACAGACACTCGGGAGAAGTGTATGGTGTTTCCTGAAACGTCTAAAAAACAAAGCAACAGAGCCTAGGGCACTTCCACTTATGGTCCTATAGCTTAGGGAAATTAAAATCAAAAAGATACAGCCACCCCAATGTTTGGGACGCCTCTGTTTACAAGAACCTCGTTTACCGTACAAGTTCAATATCACAGAAAGTGAAAAATGGATAAAGAACTTGTGGTACTTACGTACAATGCAGTATCACTCAGCAGTGAAATCTATGTCATCAGGCCCGTAGCAGCACAATGAGTGGATTCAGGTACGATGATTCTAACTGAAATAAGTCACACAGAAAAAGAAACATCATAAGATATCAGTAATACACGGAATGTAAACTTGGCTACACAGGAACTGAATTACAGAACAGAACAGGGTCTCAAATTTAGAAAACCAACTTATGCTTGTTTAAGGGTAAAGGTGAGTTGGGGTGCTGCAAAAAACCAGAGATTGAAATGAGCACAGATAAAGTTCCTTAAGCCAAATATGGAATAGACAAGAGCTACTCCTTGCTCAACGAAATGGACTCAACACCGCATATTAAACGCCTAAGAATGTACCTGACTCTTAAGTATCTTAAAACCTATGGATTGCTATGTCTCTGAAAGAGAATCAAGCATGTGTACAGGGACATAAACGCAGCAGTGATAGGATTGGAGAGGTTCGGTGAGCAAATGAAGACCCTTTGAAGTCATATTGCATGGTACCCATTCCACGGGTCTCAACTCTCCAGGTTTAAGGTATTCTTCCTTCAGCTAAAACATGCATGTGGAACCCAGAGTATGATCAATCGTGTGAACGGGAGACGTGTTCAAATATGTCTCAGTTTTCCTCCCCTGGTACTCGGTTGCAACATTCCAGACGCTTTACTAACACTCTCCCCACTTGGAGAGTCAGCGCCTTTAACCTCCTGTTTGGCCCAGTTTGCAATTTCTGCGGAAGATGAACAGGAATAGCGAGAACCAATGAGAGACTAGCTGGAGGTGTCTGGACGGGCAAATTTAACTCTCATTTCCCAACAGGAAGAGGAAATAACCAAAGGCTCAGCGTGCCGTGCCGGAACCAGAATAGGGCCTGAAGCCATCCTGCGGTGTTGCGGCCAGCTCACAAGAAAGCAAGTTGAAGAAAGGAGCTCAGGGGCACTGTAATTCACAAACCTGCAGAGTTATAAATGACAGCTATCGTCCAAAAATATACTGAAGTAAGGCTGCCAAGAGGACTCGAAAGTGGGGCAGAATTGCAGGAAACCGATTTCAGGAGGTAGACTGGAATTGCATTGAAAGCATAGGAAAAGAGGCAGAACGTCCACAATGATGCACTTGGCCAAAAAGGGCGTATGCGTTTTTTCCTGAATATATTCAGGAAAAAACGCATACGCCCTTTTTGGCCAACCAAGCAAACTTGCAAAGGAAATCTGCACTACAATGAAGTCTCACTTCCCCCCGGTCAAAAGGGCCATCTGAAAAAGGTGTAAAATCCAGAAAGGCAGGACAGGCCATGGAGAACTGGGAGCCTTGTTATGCTGATGGGCGGGATGTAAATTGCCAACAGACACTTGGGAGAAGTGTATGGTGTTTCCTGAAACATCTAAGAAACAAAGCAACAGAGCCTAGGGCACTTTCACTTATGGTCCTATAGCTTAGGGAAATTAAAATCAAAAAGACACAGCTACCCCAAAGTTTGGGACGCCTCTGTTTACAAGAACCTCGTTTACCGTACAAGTTCAATATCACAGAAAGTGAAAAATGGATAAAGAACTTGTGGTACTTACGTACAATGCAGTATCACTCAGCAATGAAATCTATGTCATCAGGCCCCTAGCAGCATAATGAGTGGATTCAGGTATGATGATTCTAACTGAAATAAGTCACACAGAAAAAGAAACATCATAAGATATCACTAATACACGGAATGTAAACTTGGCTACACAGGAACTGAATTCCAAAACACAACAGGGTCTCAAATTTAGAAAACCAACTTATGCTTGCTTAAGGGGAAAGGTGAGTTGGGGTGCTGCATAAAACCAGAGATTGAAATGAGCACAGATAAAGTTCCTTAAGCCAAATATGGAATAGACAAGAGCTACTCCTTGCTCAACGAAATGGACTCAACACCCCATATTAAACGCCTAAGAATGTACCTGACTCTTAAGTATCTTAAAACCTATGGATTGCTATGTCTCCGAAAGAGAATCAATCATGTGTACAGGGACATAAACGCAGCAGTGATAGGATTGGAGAGGTTCGGTGAGCAAATGAAGACCCTTTGAAGTCATATTGCATGGTACCCATTCCACGGGTCTCAACTCTCCAGGTTTAAGGTATTCTTCCTTCAGCTAAAACATGCATGTGGAACCCAGAGTATGATCAATCGTGTGAACGGGAGACGTGTTCAAATATGTCTCAGTTTTCCTCCCCTGGTACTCGGGTGCAACATTCCAGACGCTTTACTAACACTCTCCCCACTTGGAGAGTCAGCGCCTTTAACCTCCTGTTTGGCCCAGTTTGCAATTTCTGCGGAAGATGAACAGGAATAGCGAGAACCAATGAGAGACTAGCTGGAGGTGTCTGGACGGGCAAATTTAACTCTCATTTCCCACCAGGAAGAGGAAATAACCAAAGGCTCAGCGTGCCGTGCCGGAACCAGAATAGGGCCTGAAGCCATCCTGCGGTGTTGCGGCAAGCTCACAAGAAAGCAAGTTGAAGAAAGGAGCTCAGGGGCACTGTAATTCACAAACCTGCAGAGTTATAAATGACAGCTATCGTCCAAAAATATACTGAAGTAAGGCTGCCAAGAGGACTTGAAAGCGGGGCAGAATTGCAGGAAACCGATTTCAGGAGGTAGACTGGAATTGCATTGAAAGCATAGGAAAAGAGGCAGAACGTCCACAATGATGCACTTGGCCAAAAAGGGCGTATGCGTTTTTTCCTGAATATATTCAGGAATAAACGCATACGCCCTTTTTGGCCAACCAAGCAAACTTGCAAAGGAAATCTGCACTACAATGAAGTCTCACTTCCCCCCGGTCAAAAGGGCCATCTGAAAAAGGTGTAAAATCCAGAAAGGCAGGACAGGCCATGGAGAACTGGGAGCCTTGTTATGCTGATGGGCGGGATGTAAATTGCCAACAGACACTTGGGAGAAGTGTATGGTGTTTCCTGAAACATCTAAGAAACAAAGCAACAGAGCCTAGGGCACTTTCACTTATGGTCCTATAGCTTAGGGAAATTAAAATCAAAAAGACACAGCTACCCCAAAGTTTGGGACGCCTCTGTTTACAAGAACCTCGTTTACCGTACAAGTTCAATATCACAGAAAGTGAAAAATGGATAAAGAACTTGTGGTACTTACGTACAATGCAGTATCACTCAGCAATGAAATCTATGTCATCAGGCCCCTAGCAGCATAATGAGTGGATTCAGGTATGATGATTCTAACTGAAATAAGTCACACAGAAAAAGAAACATCATAAGATATCACTAATACACGGAATGTAAACTTGGCTACACAGGAACTGAATTCCAAAACACAACAGGGTCTCAAATTTAGAAAACCAACTTATGCTTGCTTAAGGGGAAAGGTGAGTTGGGGTGCTGCATAAAACCAGAGATTGAAATGAGCACAGATAAAGTTCCTTAAGCCAAATATGGAATAGACAAGAGCTACTCCTTGCTCAACGAAATGGACTCAACACCCCATATTAAACGCCTAAGAATGTACCTTACTAGTAAGTATCTTAAAACCTATGGATTGCTATGTCTCCAAAAGAGAATCAAGCGTGTGTACAGGGGCAGAAACGCAGCAGTGATAGGATTGGAGAGGTTCGGTGAGCAAATGAAGACCCTTTGAAGTCATATTGCATGGTACCCATTTCACGGGTTTCAACTACCCACGTTTAAGGTATTCTTCCTTCAGCTAAAACATGCATGTGGAACCCAGAGTATGATCAACCGTGTGATCGGGAGACCTCTTCAAATATGTCTCAGTTTTCGTACCCTGGTACACGGGTGCAACATTCCAGACGCTTTACTAACACTCTCCCGACTTGGAGAGTCAGTCCCTTTAACCTCCTGTTTGGCCCAGTTTGCAATTTCTGCGGAAGATGAACAGGAATAGCGAGAACCAATGAGAGACTAGCTGGAGGTCTCTGGACGGGCAAATTTAACTCTCATTTCCCACCAGGAAGAGGAATTAACCAAAGGCTCGGCGTGCCGTGCCGGAACCAGATTAGGGCCTGAAGCCATCCTGCGGTGTTGCGGCCAGCTCACAAGAAAGCGAGTTGAAGAAAGGAGCTCAGGGGCACTGTAATTCACAAACCTGCAGAGTTATAAATGACAATTATCGTCCAAAAATATACTGAAGTAAGGCTGCCAAGAGGACTTGAAAGCGGGGCAGAATTGCAGGAAACCGATTTCAAGAGGTACACTGGAATTGCATTGAAAGCATAGGAAAAGAGGCAGAACGTTCACAATGATGCACTTGGCCAAAAAGGACGTATGCGTTTTTTCCTGAATATATTCAGGAAAAAACGCATACGCCCTTTTTGGCCAACCAAGCAAACTTGCAAAGGAAATCTGCACTACAATGAAGTCTCACTTCCCCCCGGTCAAAAGGGCCATCTGAAAAAAGTGTAAAATCCAGAAAGGCAGGACAGGCCATGGAGAACTGGGAGCCTTGTTATGCTGATGGGCGGGATGTAAATTGCCAACAGACACTCGGGAGAAGTGTATGGTGTTTCCTGAAACATCTGAAAAACAAAGCAACAGAGCCTAGGGCACTTCCACTTATGGCCCTATAGCTTAGGGAAATTAAAATCAAAACGACACAGCCACCCCAAAGTTTGGGACGCCTCTGTTTACAAGAACCTCGTTTACCGTACAAGTTCAATATCACAGAAAGTGAAAAATGGATAAAGAACTTGTGGTACTTACGTACAATGCAGTATCACTCAGCAGTGAAATCTATGTCATCAGGCCCGTAGCAGCACAATGAGTGGATTCAGGTACGATGATTCTAACTGAAATAAGTCACACAGAAAAAGAAACATCATAAGATATCAGTAATACACGGAATGTAAACTTGGCTACACAGGAACTGAATTACAGAACAGAACAGGGTCTCAAATTTAGAAAACCAACTTATGCTTGTTTAAGGGTAAAGGTGAGTTGGGGTGCTGCATAAAACCAGAGATTGAAATGAGCACAGATAAAGTTCCTTAAGCCAAATATGGAATAGACAAGAGCTACTCCTTGCTCAACGAAATGGACTCAACACCGCATATTAAACGCCTAAGAATGTACCTGACTCTTAAGTATCTTAAAACCTATGGATTGCTATGTCTCCGAAAGAGAATCAAGCATGTGTACAGGGACATAAACGCAGCAGTGATAGGATTGGAGAGGTTCGGTGAGCAAATGAAGACCCTTTGAAGTCATATTGCATGGTACCCATTCCACGGGTTTCAACTACCCAGGTTTAAGGTATTCTTCCTTCAGCTAAAACATGCATGTGGAACCTAGAGTATGATCAACCATGTGATCGGGAGACGTGTTCAAATATGTCTCAGTTTTCGTACCCTGGTACTCGGGTGCAACATTCCAGACGCTTTACTAACACTCTCCCGACTTGGAGAGTCAGTCCCTTTAACCTCCTGTTTGGCCCAGTTTGCAATTTCTGCGGAAGATGAACAGGAATAGCGAGAACCAATGAGAGACTAGCTGGAGGTGTCTGGACGGGCAAATTTAACTCTCATTTCCCACCAGGAAGAGGAAATAACCAAAGGCTCAGCGTGCCGTGCCGGAACAAGATTAGGGCCTGAAGCCATCCTGCGGTGTTGAGGCCAGGTCACATGAAAGCGAGTTGAAGAAAGGGGCTCAGGGGCACTGTAATTCACAAACCTGCAGAGTTATAAATGACAGCTATCGTCCAAAAATATACTGAAGTAAGGCTGCCAAGAGGACTTGAAAGCGGGGCAGAATTGCAGGAAACCGATTTCAGGAGGTAGACTGGAATTGCATTGAAAGCATAGGAAAAGAGGCAGAACGTCCACAATGATGCACTTGGCCAAAAAGGGCGTATGCGTTTTTTCCTGAATATATTCAGGAAGAAACGCATACGCCCTTTTTGGCCAACCAAGCAAACTTGCAAAGGAAATCTGCACTACAATGAAGTCTCACTTCCCCCCGGTCAAAAGGGCCATCTGAAAAAAGTGTAAAATGCAGAAAGGCAGGACAGGCCATGGAGAACTGGGAGCCTTGTTATGATGATGGGCGGGATGTAAATTGCCAACAGACACTCGGGAGAAGTGTATGGTGTTTCCTGAAACATTTAAAAAACAAAGCAACAGAGCCTAGGGCACTTCCACTTATGGTCCTATAGCTTAGGGAAATTAAAATCAAAAAGATACAGCCACCCCAATGTTTGGGACGCCTCTGTTTACAAGAACCTCGTTTACCGTACAAGTTCAATATCACAGAAAGTGAAAAATGGATAAAGAACTTGTGGTACTTACGTACAATGCAGTATCACTCAGCAGTGAAATCTATGTCATCAGGCCCGTAGCAGCACAATGAGTGGATTCAGGTACGATGATTCTAACTGAAATAAGTCACACAGAAAAAGAAACATCATAAGATATCAGTAATACACGGAATGTAAACTTGGCTACACAGGAACTGAATTACAGAACAGAACAGCGTCTCAAATTTAGAAAACCAACTTATGCTTGTTTAAGGGTAAAGGTGAGTTGGGGTGCTGCAAAAAACCAGAGATTGAAATGAGCACAGATAAAGTTCCTTAAGCCAAATATGGAATAGACAAGAGCTACTCCTTGCTCAACGAAATGGACTCAACACCGCATATTAAACGCCTAAGAATGTACCTGACTCTTAAGTATCTTAAAACCTATGGATTGCTATGTCTCCGAAAGAGAATCAAGCATGTGTACAGGGATATAAACAAAGCAGTGATAGGATTGGAGAGGTTCGGTGAGCAAATGAAGACCCTTTGAAGTCATATTGCTTGGTACCCATTCCACGGGTTTCAACTACCCAGGTTTAAGGTATTCCTCCTTCAGCTAAAACATGCATGTGGAACCTAGAGTATGATCAACCATGTGATCGGGAGACGTGTTCAAATATGTCTCAGTTTTCGTACCCTGGTACTCGGGTGCAACATTCCAGACGCTTTACTAACACTCTCCCGACTTGGAGAGTCAGTCCCTTTAACCTCCTGTTTGGCCCAGTTTGCAATTTCTGCGGAAGATGAACAGGAATAGCGAGAACCAATGAGAGACTAGCTGGAGGTGTCTGCACGGGCGAATTTAACTCTCATTTCCCACCAGGAAGAGGAAATAACCAAAGGCTCAGCGTGCCGTGCCGGAACCAGATTAGGGCCTGAAGCCATCCTGCGGTGTTGCGGCCAGCTCACAAGAAAACGAGTTGAAGAAAGGAGCTCAGGGGCACTGTAATTCACAAACCTGCAGAGTTATAAATGACAACTATCGTCCAAAAATATACTGAAGTAAGGCTGCCAAGAGGACTTGAAAGCGGGGCAGAATTGCAGGAAACCGATTTCAGGAGGTAGACTGGAATTGCATTGAAAGCATAGGAAAAGAGGCAGAACGTCCACAATGATGCACTTGGCCAAAAAGGGCGTATGCGTTTTTTCCTGAATATATTCAGGAAAAAACGCATACGCCCTTTTTGGCCAACCAAGCAAGCTTGCAAAGGAAATCTGCACTACAATGAAGTCTCACTTCCCCCCGGTCAAAAGGGCCATCTGAAAAAATTGTAAAATCCAGAAACGCAGAACAGGCCATGGAGAACTGCGAGCCTTGTTATGCTGATGGGCGGGATGTAAATTGCCAACAGACACTCGGGAGAAGTGTATGGTGTTTCCTGAAACATCTAAAAAACAAAGCAACAGAGCCTAGGGCACTTCCACTTATGGTCCTATAGCTTAGGGAAATTAAAATCAAAAAGACACAGTCACCCCAAAGTTTGGGACGCCTCTGTTTACAAGAACCTCGTTTACCGTACAAGTTCAACATCGCAGAAAGTGAAAAATGGATAAAGAATTTGTGGTATTTACTTACAAAGCAATATCACTCAGCAATGAAATCTATGTCATCAGGCCCTTAGCAGCACAATGAGTGGATTCAGGTATGATGATTCAAACTGAAATAAGTCACACAGAAAAAAAACATCATAAGATATCACTAATACACGGAATGTAAACTTGGCTACACAGGAACTGAATTCCAAAACAGAACAGCGTCTCAAATTTAGAAAACCAAATTATGCTTGCTTAAGGGGAAAGGTGAGTTGGGGTGCTGCATAAAACCAGAGATTGAAATGAGCACAGATAAAGTTCCTTAAGCCAAATATGGAATAGACAAGAGCTACTCCTTGCTCAACGAAATGGACTCAACACCCCATATTAAACGCCGAAGAATGTACCTGTTTCTTAAGTATCTTAAAACCTATGGATTGCTATGTCTCCGAAAGAGAATCAAGCATGTGTACAGGGACATAAACGCAGCAGTGATAGGATTGGAGAGGTTCGGTGAGCAAATGAAGACCCTTTGAAGTCATACTGCATGGTACCCATTCCACGGGTTTCAACTACCCAGGTTTAAGGTATTCTTCCTTCAGCTAAAACATGCATGTGGAACCTAGAGTATGATCAACCATGTGATCGGGAGACGTGTTCAAATATGTCTCAGTTTTCGTACCCTGGTACTCGGGTGCAACATTCCAGACGCTTTACTAACACTCTCCCGACTTGGAGAGTCAGTCCCTTTAACCTCCTGTTTGGCCCAGTTTGCAATTTCTGCGGAAGATGAACAGGAATAGCGAGAACCAATGAGAGACTAGCTGGAGGTGTCTGGACGGGCAAATTTAACTCTCATTTCCCACCAGGAAGAGGAAATAACCAAAGGCTCAGCGTGCCGTGCCGGAACCAGATTAGGGCCTGAAGCCATCCTGCGGTGTTGCGGCCAGCTCACAAGAAAACGAGTTGAAGAAAGGAGCTCAGGGGCACTGTAATTCACAAACCTGCAGAGTTATAAATGACAACTATCGTCCAAAAATATACTGAAGTAAGGCTACCAAGAGGACTTGAAAGCGGAGCAGAATTGCAGGAAACCGATTTCAGGAGGTAGACTGGAATTGCATTGAAAGCATAGGAAAAGAGGCAGAACGTCCACAATGATGCACTTGGCCAAAAAGGGCGTATGCGTTTTTTCCTGAATATATTCAGGAAAAAACGCATACGCCCTTTTTGGCCAACCAAGCAAGCTTGCAAAGGAAATCTGCACTACAATGAAGTCTCACTTCCCCCCGGTCAAAAGGGTCATCTGAAAAAAGTGTAAAATCCAGAAAGGCAGGACAGGCCATGGAGAACTGGGAGCCTTGTTATGCTGATGGGCGGGATGTAAATTGCCAACAGACACTCGGGAGAAGTGTATGGTGTTTCCTGAAACATCTAAAAAACAAAGCAACAGAGCCTAGGGCACTTCCACTTATGGTCCTATAGCTTAGGGAAATTAAAATCAAAAAGATACAGCCACCCCAATGTTTGGGACGCCTCTGTTTACAAGAACCTCATTTACCGTACAAGTTCAATATCACAGAAAGTGAAAAATGGATAAAGAACTTGTGGTACTTACGTACAATGCAGTATCACTCAGCAGTGAAATCTATGTCATCAGGCCCGTAGAAGCACATTGAGTGGATTCAGGTACGATGATGCTAACTGAAATAAGTCACACAGAAAAAGAAACATCATAAGATATCAGTAATACACGGAATGTAAACTTGGCTACACAGGAACTGAATTACAGAACAGAACAGGGTCTCAAATTTAGAAAACCAACTTATGCTTGTTTAAGGGGAAAGGTGAGTTGGGATGCTGCATAAAACCAGAGATTGAAATGAGCACAGATAAAGTTCCTTAAGCCAAATATGGAATAGACAAGAGCTACTCCTTGCTCAACGAAATGGACTCAACACCGCATATTAAACGCCTAAGAATGTACCTGACACTTAAGTATCTTAAAACCTATGGATTGCTATGTCTCCGAAAGAGAATCAAGCATGTGTACAGGGACATAAACGCAGCAGTGATAGGATTGGAGAGGTTCGGTGAGCAAATGAAGACGCTTTGAAGTCATATTGCATGGTACCCATTCCACGGGTTTCAACTACCCAGTTTTAAGGTATTCTTCCTTCAGCTAAAACATGCATGTGGAACCTAGAGTATGATCAACCATGTGATCGGGAGACGTGTTCAAATATGTCTCAGTTTTCGTACCCTGGTACTCGGGTGCAACATTCCAGACGCTTTACTAACACTCTCCCGACTTGGAGAGTCAGTCCCTTTAACCTCCTGTTTGGCCCAGTTTGCAATTTCTGCGGAAGATGAACAGGAATAGCGAGAACCAATGAGAGACTAGCTGGAGGTGTCTGGACGGGCAAATTTAACTCTCATTTCCCACCAGGAAGAGGAAATAACCAAAGGCTCAGCGTGCCGTGCCGGAACCAGATTAGGGCCTGAAGCCATCCTGCGGTGTTGCGGCCAGCTCACAAGAAAGCGAGTTGAAGAAAGGAGCTCAGGGGCACTGTAATTCACAAACCTGCAGAGTTATAAATGACAGCTATCGTCCAAAAATATACTGAAGTAAGGCTGCCAAGAGGACTTGAAAGCGGGGCAGAATTGCAGGAAACCGATTTCAGGAGGTAGACTGGAATTGCATTGAAAGCATAGGAAAAGAGGCAGAACGTCCACAATGATGCACTTGGCCAAAAAGGGCGTATGCGTTTTTTCCTGAATATATTCAGGAAAAAACGCATACGCCCTTTTTGGCCAACCAAGCAAACTTGCAAAGGAAATCTGCACTACAATGAAGTCTCACTTCCCCCCGGTCAAAAGGGCCATCTGAAAAAAGTGTAAAATCCAGAAAGGCAGGACAGGCCATGGAGAACTGGGAGCCTTGTTATGCTGATGGGCGGGATGTAAATTGCCAACAGCCACTCGGGAGAAGTGTATGGTGTTTCCTGAAACATCTAAGAAACAAAGCAACAGAGCCTAGGGCACTTTCACTTATGGTCCTATAGCTTAGGGAAATTAAAATCAAAAAGACACAGCCACCCCAAAATTTGGGACGCCTCTGTTTACAAGAACCTCGTTTACCGTACAAGTTCTCTATCACAGAAAGTGAAAAATGGATAAAGAACTTGTGGTACTTACGTACAATGCAGTATCACTCAGCAATGAAATCTATGTCATCAGGCCCGTAGCAGCATAATGAGTGGATTCAGGTACGATGATTCTAACTGAAATAAGTCACACAGAAAAAGAAACATCATAAGATATCACTAATACACGGAATGTAAACTTGGCTACACAGGAACTGAATTCCAAAACAGAACAGGGTCTCAAATTTAGAAAACCAACTTATGCTTGATTAAGGGGAAAGGTGAGTTGGGGTGCTGCATAAAACCAGAGATTGAAATGAGCACAGATAAAGTTCCTTAAGCCAAATATGGAATAGACAAGAGCTACTCCTTGCTCAACGAAATGGACTCAACACCCCATATTAAACGCTTAAGAATGTACCTGACTAGTAAGTATCTTAAAACCTATGGATTGCTATGTCTCCATAAGAGAATCAAGCATGTGTACAGGGGCATAAACGCAGCAGTGATAGGATTGGAGAGGATCGGTGAGCAAATGAAGACCCTTTGAAGTCATATTGCATGGTACCCATTACACGGGTCTCAACTCTCCAGGTTTAAGGTATTCTTCCTTCAGCTAAAATATGCATGTGGAACCCAGAGTATGATCAACAGTGTGAACGGGAGACGTGTTCAAATATGTCTCAGTTTTCCTCCCCTGGTACTCGGGTGCAACATTCCAGACGCTTTACTAACACTCTCCCCACTTGGAGAGTCAGCGCCTTTAACCTCCTGTTTGGCCCAGTTTGCAATTTCTGCGGAAGATGAACAGGAATAGGGAGAACCAATGAGAAACTAGCTGGAGGTGTCTGGACGGGCAAATTTAACTCTCATTTCCAACCAGGAAGAGGAAATAACCAAAGGCTCAGCGTGCCATGCCGGAACCAGATTAGGGCCTGAAGCCATCCTGCGGTGTTGCGGCCAGCTCACAAGAAAGCGAGTTGAAGAAAGGAGCTCAGGGGCACTGTAATTCACAAACCTGCAGAGTTATAAATGACAGCTATCGTCCAAAAATATACTGAAGTAAGGCTGCCAAGAGGACTTGAAAGCGGGGCAGAATTGCAGGAAACTGATTTCAGGAGGTAGACTGGAATTGCATTGAAAGCATAGGAAAAGAGGCAGAACGTCCACAATGATGCACTTGGCCAAAAAGGGCGTATGCGTTTTTTCCTGAATATATTCAGGAAAAAACGCATACGCCCTTTTTGGCCAACCAAGCAAACTTGCAAAGGAAATCTGCACTACAATGAAGTCTCACTTCCCCCCGGTCAAAAGGGCCATCTGAAAAAAGTGTAAAATCCAGAAAGGCAGGACAGGCCATGGAGAACTGGGAGCCTTGTTATGCTGATGGGCGGGATGTAAATTGCCAACAGACACTCGGGAGAAGTGTATGGTGTTTCCTGAAACATCTAAAAAACAAAGCAACAGAGCCTAGGGCACTTCCACTTATGGCCCTATAGATTAGGGAAATTAAAATCAAAACGACACAGCCACCCCAAAGTTTGGGACGCCTCTGTTTACAAGAACCTCGTTTACCGTACAAGTTCAATATCACAGAAAGTGAAAAATGGATAAAGAACTTGTGGTACTTACGTACAATGCAGTATCACTCAGCAGTGAAATCTATGTCATCAGGCCCGTAACAGCACAATGAGTGGATTCAGGTACGATGATTCTAACTGAAATAAGTCACACAGAAAAAGAAACATCATAAGATATCAGTAATACACGGAATGTAAACTTGGCTACACAGGAACTGAATTACAGAACAGAACAGTGTCTCAAATTTAGAAAACCAACTTATGCTTGTTTAAGGGTAAAGGTGAGTTGGGGTGCTGCATAAAACCAGAGATTGAAATGAGCACAGATAAAGTTCCTTAAGCCAAATATGGAATAGACAAGAGCTACTCCTTGCTCAACGAAATGGACTCAACACCGCATATTAAACGCCTAAGAATGTACCTGACTCTTAAATATCTTAAAACCTATGGATTGCTATGTCTCCGAAAGAGAATCAAGCATGTGTACAGGGACATAAACGCAGCAGTGATAGGATTGGAGAGGTTCGGTGAGCAAATGAAGACCCTTTGAAGTCATATTGCATGGTACCCATTCCACGGGTTTCAACTACCCAGGTTTAAGGTATTCTTCCTTCAGCTAAAACATGCATGTGGAACCTAGAGTATGATCAACCATGTGATCGGGAGACGTGTTCAAATATGTCTCAGTTTTCGTACCCTGGTACTCGGGTGCAACATTCCAGACGCTTTACTAACACTCTCCCGACTTGGAGAGTCAGTCCCTTTAACCTCCTGTTTGGCCCAGTTTGCAATTTCTGCGGAAGATGAACAGGAATAGCGAGAACCAATGAGAGACTAGCTGGAGGTGTCTGGACGGGCAAATTTAACTCTCATTTCCCACCAGGAAGAGGAAATAACCAAAGGCTCAGCGTGCCGTGCCGGAACCAGATTAGGGCCTGAAGCCATCCTGCGGTGTTGCGGCCAGCTCACAAGAAAGCGAGTTGAAGAAAGGAGCTCAGGGGCACTGTAATTCACAAACCTGCAGAGTTATAAATGACAATTATCGTCCAAAAATATACTGAAGTAAGGCTGCCAAGAGGACTTGAAAGCGGGGCAGAATTGCAGGAAACCGATTTCAGGAGGTACACTGGAATTGCATTGAAAGCATAGGAAAAGAGGCAGAACGTTCACAATGATGCACTTGGCCAAAAAGGACGTATGCGTTTTTTCCTGAATATATTCAGGAAAAAACGCATACGCCCTTTTTGGCCAACCAAGCAAACTTGCAAAGGAAATCTGCACTACAATGAAGTCTCACTTCCCCCCGGTCAAAAGGGCCATCTGAAAAAAGTGTAAAATCCAGAAAGGCAGGACAGGCCATGGAGAACTGGGAGCCTTGTTATGCTGATGGGCGGGATGTAAATTGCCAACAGACACTCGGGAGAAGTGTATGGTGTTTCCTGAAACATCTGAAAAACAAAGCAACAGAGCCTAGGGCACTTCCACTTATGGCCCTATAGCTTAGGGAAATTAAAATCAAAACGACACAGCCACCCCAAAGTTTGGGACGCCTCTGTTTACAAGAACCTCGTTTACCGTACAAGTTCAATATCACAGAAAGTGAAAAATGGATAAAGAACTTGTGGTACTTACGTACAATGCAGTATCACTCAGCAGTGAAATCTCTGTCATCAGGCCCGTAGCAGCACAATGAGTGGATTCAGGTACGATGATTCTAACTGAAATAAGTCACACAGAAAAAGAAACATCATAAGATATCAGTAATACACGGAATGTAAACTTGGCTACACAGGAACTGAATTACAGAACAGAACAGGGTCTCAAATTTAGAAAACCAACTTATGCTTGTTTAAGGGTAAAGGTGAGTTGGGGTGCTGCATAAAACCAGAGATTGAAATGAGCACAGATAAAGTTCCTTAAGCCAAATATGGAATAGACAAGAGCTACTCCTTGCTCAACGAAATGGACTCAACACCGCATATTAAACGCCTAAGAATGTACCTGACTCTTAAGTATCTTAAAACCTATGGATTGCTATGTCTCCGAAAGAGAATCAAGCATGTGTACAGGGACATAAACGCAGCAGTGATAGGATTGGAGAGGTTCGGTGAGCAAATGAAGACCCTTTGAAGTCATATTGCATGGTACCCATTCCACGGGTTTCAACTACCCAGGTTTAAGGTATTCTTCCTTCAGCTAAAACATGCATGTGGAACCTAGAGTATGATCAACCATGTGATCGGGAGACGTGTTCAAATATGTCTCAGTTTTCGTACCCTGGTACTCGGGTGCAACATTCCAGATGTTTTACTAACACTCTCCCGACTTGGAGAGTCAGTCCCTTTAACCTCCTGTTTGGCCCAGTTTGCAATTTCTGCGGAAGATGAACAGGAATAGCGAGAACCAATGAGAGACTAGCTGGAGGTGTCTGGACGGGCAAATTTAACTCTCATTTCCCACCAGGAAGAGGAAATAACCAAAGGCTCAGCGTGCCGTGCCGGAACAAGATTAGGGCCTGAAGCCATCCTGCGGTGTTGAGGCCAGGTCACATGAAAGCGAGTTGAAGAAAGGGGCTCAGGGGCACTGTAATTCACAAACCTGCAGAGTTATAAATGACAGCTATCGTCCAAAAATATACTGAAGTAAGGCTGCCAAGAGGACTTGAAAGCGGGGCAGAATTGCAGGAAACCGATTTCAGGAGGTAGACTGGAATTGCATTGAAAGCATAGGAAAAGAGGCAGAACGTCCACAATGATGCACTTGGCCGAAAAGGGCGTACGCGTTTTTTCCTGAATATATTCAGGAAGAAACGCATACGCCCTTTTTGGCCAACCAAGCAAACTTGCAAAGGAAATCTGCACTACAATGAAGTCTCACTTCCCCCCGGTCAAAAGGGCCATCTGAAAAAAGTGTAAAATGCAGAAAGGCAGGACAGGCCATGGAGAACTGGGAGCCTTGTTATGATGATGGGCGGGATGTAAATTGCCAACAGACACTCGGGAGAAGTGTATGGTGTTTCCTGAAACATTTAAAAAACAAAGCAACAGAGCCTAGGGCACTTCCACTTATGGTCCTATAGCTTAGGGAAATTAAAATCAAAAAGATACAGCCACCCCAATGTTTGGGACGCCTCTGTTTACAAGAACCTCGTTTACCGTACAAGTTCAATATCACAGAAAGTGAAAAATGGATAAAGAACTTGTGGTACTTACGTACAATGCAGTATCACTCAGCAGTGAAATCTATGTCATCAGGCCCGTAGCAGCACAATGA
The DNA here is from genome assembly GCF_963455315.2 of Globicephala melas. Lineage (NCBI taxonomy): Eukaryota > Metazoa > Chordata > Mammalia > Artiodactyla > Delphinidae > Globicephala > Globicephala melas. Next base: position 1,018,842 of record NW_027207249.1, on the reverse strand, counting down.
GTGGATTCAGGTACGATGATTCTAACTGAAATAAGTCACACAGAAAAAGAAACATCATAAGATATCAGTAATACACGGAATGTAAACTTGGCTACACAGGAACTGAATTACAGAACAGAACAGGGTCTCAAATTTAGAAAACCAACTTATGCTTGTTTAAGGGTAAAGGTGAGTTGGGGTGCTGCAAAAAACCAGAGATTGAAATGAGCACAGATAAAGTTCCTTAAGCCAAATATGGAATAGACAAGAGCTACTCCTTGCTCAACGAAATGGACTCAACACCGCATATTAAACGCCTAAGAATGTACCTGACTCTTAAGTATCTTAAAACCTATGGATTGCTATGTCTCCGAAAGAGAATCAAGCATGTGTACAGGGATATAAACAAAGCAGTGATAGGATTGGAGAGGTTCGGTGAGCAAATGAAGACCCTTTGAAGTCATATTGCATGGTACCCATTCCACGGGTTTCAACTACCCAGGTTTAAGGTATTCCTCCTTCAGCTAAAACATGCATGTGGAACCTAGAGTATGATCAACCATGTGATCGGGAGACGTGTTCAAATATGTCTCAGTTTTCGTACCCTGGTACTCGGGTGCAACATTCCAGACGCTTTACTAACACTCTCCCGACTTGGAGAGTCAGTCCCTTTAACCTCCTGTTTGGCCCAGTTTGCAATTTCTGCGGAAGATGAACAGGAATAGCGAGAACCAATGAGAGACTAGCTGGAGGTGTCTGCACGGGCGAATTTAACTCTCATTTCCCACCAGGAAGAGGAAATAACCAAAGGCTCAGCGTGCCGTGCCGGAACCAGATTAGGGCCTGAAGCCATCCTGCGGTGTTGCGGCCAGCTCACAAGAAAACGAGTTGAAGAAAGGAGCTCAGGGGCACTGTAATTCACAAACCTGCAGAGTTATAAATGACAACTATCGTCCAAAAATATACTGAAGTAAGGCTGCCAAGAGGACTTGAAAGCGGGGCAGAATTGCAGGAAACCGATTTCAGGAGGTAGACTGGAATTGCATTGAAAGCATAGGAAAAGAGGCAGAACGTCCACAATGATGCACTTGGCCAAAAAGGGCGTATGCGTTTTTTCCTGAATATATTCAGGAAAAAACGCATACGCCCTTTTTGGCCAACCAAGCAAGCTTGCAAAGGAAATCTGCACTACAATGAAGTCTCACTTCCCCCCGGTCAAAAGGGCCATCTGAAAAAATTGTAAAATCCAGAAACGCAGAACAGGCCATGGAGAACTGCGAGCCTTGTTATGCTGATGGGCGGGATGTAAATTGCCAACAGACACTCGGGAGAAGTGTATGGTGTTTCCTGAAACATCTAAAAAACAAAGCAACAGAGCCTAGGGCACTTCCACTTATGGTCCTATAGCTTAGGGAAATTAAAATCAAAAAGACACAGTCACCCCAAAGTTTGGGACGCCTCTGTTTACAAGAACCTCGTTTACCGTACAAGTTCAACATCGCAGAAAGTGAAAAATGGATAAAGAATTTGTGGTATTTACTTACAAAGCAATATCACTCAGCAATGAAATCTATGTCATCAGGCCCTTAGCAGCACAATGAGTGGATTCAGGTATGATGATTCAAACTGAAATAAGTCACACAGAAAAAAAACATCATAAGATATCACTAATACACGGAATGTAAACTTGGCTACACAGGAACTGAATTCCAAAACAGAACAGCGTCTCAAATTTAGAAAACCAAATTATGCTTGCTTAAGGGGAAAGGTGAGTTGGGGTGCTGCATAAAACCAGAGATTGAAATGAGCACAGATAAAGTTCCTTAAGCCAAATATGGAATAGACAAGAGCTACTCCTTGCTCAACGAAATGGACTCAACACCCCATATTAAACGCCGAAGAATGTACCTGTTTCTTAAGTATCTTAAAACCTATGGATTGCTATGTCTCCGAAAGAGAATCAAGCATGTGTACAGGGACATAAACGCAGCAGTGATAGGATTGGAGAGGTTCGGTGAGCAAATGAAGACCCTTTGAAGTCATACTGCATGGTACCCATTCCACGGGTTTCAACTACCCAGGTTTAAGGTATTCTTCCTTCAGCTAAAACATGCATGTGGAACCTAGAGTATGATCAACCATGTGATCGGGAGACGTGTTCAAATATGTCTCAGTTTTCGTACCCTGGTACTCGGGTGCAACATTCCAGACGCTTTACTAACACTCTCCCGACTTGGAGAGTCAGTCCCTTTAACCTCCTGTTTGGCCCAGTTTGCAATTTCTGCGGAAGATGAACAGGAATAGCGAGAACCAATGAGAGACTAGCTGGAGGTGTCTGGACGGGCAAATTTAACTCTCATTTCCCACCAGGAAGAGGAAATAACCAAAGGCTCAGCGTGCCGTGCCGGAACCAGATTAGGGCCTGAAGCCATCCTGCGGTGTTGCGGCCAGCTCACAAGAAAACGAGTTGAAGAAAGGAGCTCAGGGGCACTGTAATTCACAAACCTGCAGAGTTATAAATGACAACTATCGTCCAAAAATATACTGAAGTAAGGCTACCAAGAGGACTTGAAAGCGGAGCAGAATTGCAGGAAACCGATTTCAGGAGGTAGACTGGAATTGCATTGAAAGCATAGGAAAAGAGGCAGAACGTCCACAATGATGCACTTGGCCAAAAAGGGCGTATGCGTTTTTTCCTGAATATATTCAGGAAAAAACGCATACGCCCTTTTTGGCCAACCAAGCAAGCTTGCAAAGGAAATCTGCACTACAATGAAGTCTCACTTCCCCCCGGTCAAAAGGGTCATCTGAAAAAAGTGTAAAATCCAGAAAGGCAGGACAGGCCATGGAGAACTGGGAGCCTTGTTATGCTGATGGGCGGGATGTAAATTGCCAACAGACACTCGGGAGAAGTGTATGGTGTTTCCTGAAACATCTAAAAAACAAAGCAACAGAGCCTAGGGCACTTCCACTTATGGTCCTATAGCTTAGGGAAATTAAAATCAAAAAGATACAGCCACCCCAATGTTTGGGACGCCTCTGTTTACAAGAACCTCATTTACCGTACAAGTTCAATATCACAGAAAGTGAAAAATGGATAAAGAACTTGTGGTACTTACGTACAATGCAGTATCACTCAGCAGTGAAATCTATGTCATCAGGCCCGTAGAAGCACATTGAGTGGATTCAGGTACGATGATGCTAACTGAAATAAGTCACACAGAAAAAGAAACATCATAAGATATCAGTAATACACGGAATGTAAACTTGGCTACACAGGAACTGAATTACAGAACAGAACAGGGTCTCAAATTTAGAAAACCAACTTATGCTTGTTTAAGGGTAAAGGTGAGTTGGGATGCTGCATAAAACCAGAGATTGAAATGAGCACAGATAAAGTTCCTTAAGCCAAATATGGAATAGACAAGAGCTACTCCTTGCTCAACGAAATGGACTCAACACCGCATATTAAACGCCTAAGAATGTACCTGACACTTAAGTATCTTAAAACCTATGGATTGCTATGTCTCCGAAAGAGAATCAAGCATGTGTACAGGGACATAAACGCAGCAGTGATAGGATTTGAGAGGTTCGGTGAGCAAATGAAGACGCTTTGAAGTCATATTGCATGGTACCCATTCCACGGGTTTCAACTACCCAGTTTTAAGGTATTCTTCCTTCAGCTAAAACATGCATGTGGAACCTAGAGTATGATCAACCATGTGATCGGGAGACGTGTTCAAATATGTCTCAGTTTTCGTACCCTGGTACTCGGGTGCAACATTCCAGACGCTTTACTAACACTCTCCCGACTTGGAGAGTCAGTCCCTTTAACCTCCTGTTTGGCCCAGTTTGCAATTTCTGCGGAAGATGAACAGGAATAGCGAGAACCAATGAGAGACTAGCTGGAGGTGTCTGGACGGGCAAATTTAACTCTCATTTCCCACCAGGAAGAGGAAATAACCAAAGGCTCAGCGTGCCGTGCCGGAACCAGATTAGGGCCTGAAGCCATCCTGCGGTGTTGCGGCCAGCTCACAAGAAAGCGAGTTGAAGAAAGGAGCTCAGGGGCACTGTAATTCACAAACCTGCAGAGTTATAAATGACAGCTATCGTCCAAAAATATACTGAAGTAAGGCTGCCAAGAGGACTTGAAAGCGGGGCAGAATTGCAGGAAACCGATTTCAGGAGGTAGACTGGAATTGCATTGAAAGCATAGGAAAAGAGGCAGAACGTCCACAATGATGCACTTGGCCAAAAAGGGCGTATGCGTTTTTTCCTGAATATATTCAGGAAAAAACGCATACGCCCTTTTTGGCCAACCAAGCAAACTTGCAAAGGAAATCTGCACTACAATGAAGTCTCACTTCCCCCCGGTCAAAAGGGCCATCTGAAAAAAGTGTAAAATCCAGAAAGGCAGGACAGGCCATGGAGAACTGGGAGCCTTGTTATGCTGATGGGCGGGATGTAAATTGCCAACAGCCACTCGGGAGAAGTGTATGGTGTTTCCTGAAACATCTAAGAAACAAAGCAACAGAGCCTAGGGCACTTTCACTTATGGTCCTATAGCTTAGGGAAATTAAAATCAAAAAGACACAGCCACCCCAAAATTTGGGACGCCTCTGTTTACAAGAACCTCGTTTACCGTACAAGTTCTCTATCACAGAAAGTGAAAAATGGATAAAGAACTTGTGGTACTTACGTACAATGCAGTATCACTCAGCAATGAAATCTATGTCATCAGGCCCGTAGCAGCATAATGAGTGGATTCAGGTACGATGATTCTAACTGAAATAAGTCACACAGAAAAAGAAACATCATAAGATATCACTAATACACGGAATGTAAACTTGGCTACACAGGAACTGAATTCCAAAACAGAACAGGGTCTCAAATTTAGAAAACCAACTTATGCTTGATTAAGGGGAAAGGTGAGTTGGGGTGCTGCATAAAACCAGAGATTGAAATGAGCACAGATAAAGTTCCTTAAGCCAAATATGGAATAGACAAGAGCTACTCCTTGCTCAACGAAATGGACTCAACACCCCATATTAAACGCTTAAGAATGTACCTGACTAGTAAGTATCTTAAAACCTATGGATTGCTATGTCTCCATAAGAGAATCAAGCATGTGTACAGGGGCATAAACGCAGCAGTGATAGGATTGGAGAGGATCGGTGAGCAAATGAAGACCCTTTGAAGTCATATTGCATGGTACCCATTACACGGGTCTCAACTCTCCAGGTTTCAGGTATTCTTCCTTCAGCTAAAATATGCATGTGGAACCCAGAGTATGATCAACAGTGTGAACGGGAGACGTGTTCAAATATGTCTCAGTTTTCCTCCCCTGGTACTCGGGTGCAACATTCCAGACGCTTTACTAACACTCTCCCCACTTGGAGAGTCAGCGCCTTTAACCTCCTGTTTGGCCCAGTTTGCAATTTCTGCGGAAGATGAACAGGAATAGGGAGAACCAATGAGAAACTAGCTGGAGGTGTCTGGACGGGCAAATTTAACTCTCATTTCCAACCAGGAAGAGGAAATAACCAAAGGCTCAGCGTGCCATGCCGGAACCAGATTAGGGCCTGAAGCCATCCTGCGGTGTTGCGGCCAGCTCACAAGAAAGCGAGTTGAAGAAAGGAGCTCAGGGGCACTGTAATTCACAAACCTGCAGAGTTATAAATGACAGCTATCGTCCAAAAATATACTGAAGTAAGGCTGCCAAGAGGACTTGAAAGCGGGGCAGAATTGCAGGAAACTGATTTCAGGAGGTAGACTGGAATTGCATTGAAAGCATAGGAAAAGAGGCAGAACGTCCACAATGATGCACTTGGCCAAAAAGGGCGTATGCGTTTTTTCCTGAATATATTCAGGAAAAAACGCATACGCCCTTTTTGGCCAACCAAGCAAACTTGCAAAGGAAATCTGCACTACAATGAAGTCTCACTTCCCCCCGGTCAAAAGGGCCATCTGAAAAAAGTGTAAAATCCAGAAAGGCAGGACAGGCCATGGAGAACTGGGAGCCTTGTTATGCTGATGGGCGGGATGTAAATTGCCAACAGACACTCGGGAGAAGTGTATGGTGTTTCCTGAAACATCTAAAAAACAAAGCAACAGAGCCTAGGGCACTTCCACTTATGGCCCTATAGATTAGGGAAATTAAAATCAAAACGACACAGCCACCCCAAAGTTTGGGACGCCTCTGTTTACAAGAACCTCGTTTACCGTACAAGTTCAATATCACAGAAAGTGAAAAATGGATAAAGAACTTGTGGTACTTACGTACAATGCAGTATCACTCAGCAGTGAAATCTATGTCATCAGGCCCGTAACAGCACAATGAGTGGATTCAGGTACGATGATTCTAACTGAAATAAGTCACACAGAAAAAGAAACATCATAAGATATCAGTAATACACGGAATGTAAACTTGGCTACACAGGAACTGAATTACAGAACAGAACAGTGTCTCAAATTTAGAAAACCAACTTATGCTTGTTTAAGGGTAAAGGTGAGTTGGGGTGCTGCATAAAACCAGAGATTGAAATGAGCACAGATAAAGTTCCTTAAGCCAAATATGGAATAGACAAGAGCTACTCCTTGCTCAACGAAATGGACTCAACACCGCATATTAAACGCCTAAGAATGTACCTGACTCTTAAGTATCTTAAAACCTATGGATTGCTATGTCTCCGAAAGAGAATCAAGCATGTGTACAGGGACATAAACGCAGCAGTGATAGGATTGGAGAGGTTCGGTGAGCAAATGAAGACCCTTTGAAGTCATATTGCATGGTACCCATTCCACGGGTTTCAACTACCCAGGTTTAAGGTATTCTTCCTTCAGCTAAAACATGCATGTGGAACCTAGAGTATGATCAACCATGTGATCGGGAGACGTGTTCAAATATGTCTCAGTTTTCGTACCCTGGTACTCGGGTGCAACATTCCAGACGCTTTACTAACACTCTCCCGACTTGGAGAGTCAGTCCCTTTAACCTCCTGTTTGGCCCACTTTGCAATTTCTGCGGAAGATGAACAGGAATAGCGAGAACCAATGAGAGACTAGCTGGAGGTGTCTGGACGGGCAAATTTAACTCTCATTTCCCACCAGGAAGAGGAAATAACCAAAGGCTCAGCGTGCCGTGCCGGAACCAGATTAGGGCCTGAAGCCATCCTGCGGTGTTGCGGCCAGCTCACAAGAAAGCGAGTTGAAGAAAGGAGCTCAGGGGCACTGTAATTCACAAACCTGCAGAGTTATAAATGACAGCTATCGTCCAAAAATATACTGAAGTAAGGCTGCCAAGAGGACTTGAAAGCGGGGCAGAATTGCAGGAAACCGATTTCAGGAGGTAGACTGGAATTGCATTGAAAGCATAGGAAAAGAGGCAGAACGTCCACAATGATGCACTTGGCCAAAAAGGGCGTATGCGTTTTTTCCTGAATATATTCAGGAAAAAACGCATACGCCCTTTTTGGCCAACCAAGCAAACTTGCAAAGGAAATCTGCACTACAATGAAGTCTCAATTCCCCCCGGTCAAAAGGGCCATCTGAAAAAAGTGTAAAATCCAGAAAGGCAGGACAGGCCATGGAGAACTGGGAGCCTTGTTATGCTGATGGGCGGGATGTAAATTGCCAACAGCCACTCGGGAGAAGTGTATGGTATTTCCTGAAACATCTAAAAAACAAAGCAACAGAGCCTAGGGCACTTCCACTTATGGTCCTATAGCTTAGGGAAATTAAAATCAAAAAGATACAGCCACCCCAATGTTTGGGACGCCTCTGTTTACAAGAACCTCATTTACCGTACAAGTTCAATATTACAGAAAGTGAAAAATGGATAAAGAACTTGTGGTACTTACGTACAATGCAGTATCACTCAGCAGTGAAATCTATGTCATCAGGCCCGTAGCAGCACAATCAGTGGATTCAGGTACGATGATTCTAACTGAAATAAGTCACACAGAAAAAGAAACATCATAAGATATCAGAAATACACGGAATGTAAACTTGGCTACACAGGAACTGAATTACAGAACAGAACAGGGTCTCAAATTTAGAAAACCAACTTATGCTTGTTTAAGGGTAAAGGTGAGTTGGGATGCTGCATAAAACCAGAGATTGAAATGAGCACAGATAAAGTTCCTTAAGCCAAATATGGAATAGACAAGAGCTACTCCTTGCTCAACGAAATGGACTCAACACCGCATATTAAACGCCTAAGAATGTACCTGACACTTAAGTATCTTAAAACCTATGGATTACTATGTCTCCAAAAGAGAATCAAGCATGTGTACACGGACATAAACGCAGCAGTGATAGGATTGGAGAGGTTCGGTGAGCAAATGAAGACCCTTTGAAGTCATATTGCATGGTACCCATTCCACGGGTTTCAACTACCCAGGTTTAAGGTATTCTTCCTTCAGCTAAAACATGCATGTGGAACCTAGAGTATGATCAACCATGTGATCGGGAGACGTGTTCAAATATGTCTCAGTTTTCGTACCCTGGTACTCGGGTGCAACATTCCAGACGCTTTACTAACACTCTCCCGACTTGGAGAGTCAGTCCCTTTAACCTCCTGTTTGGCCCAGTTTGCAATTTCTGCGGAAGATGAACAGGAATAGGGAGAACCAATGAGAGACTAGCTGGAGGTGTCTGGACGGGCAAATTTAACTCTCATTTCCCACCAGGAAGAGGAAATAACCAAAGGCTCAGCGTGCCATGCCGGAACAAGATTAGGGCCTGAAGCCATCCTGCGGTGTTGCGGCCAGCTCACAAGAAAGCGAGTTGAAGAAAGGAGCTCAGGGGCACTGTAATTCACAAACCTGCAGAGTTATAAATGACAGCTATCGTCCAAAAATATACTGAAGTAAGGCTGCCAAGAGGACTTGAAAGCGGGGCAGAATTGCAGGAAACCGATTTCAGGAGGTAGACTGGAATTGCATTGAAAGCATAGGAAAAGAGGCAGAACGTCCACAATGATGCACTTGGCCAAAAAGGGCGTATGCGTTTTTTCCTGAATATATTCAGGAAAAAACGCATACGCCCTTTTTGGCCAACCAAGCAAACTTGCAAAGGAAATCTGCACTACAATGAAGTCTCACTTCCCCCCGGTCAAAAGGGCCATCTGAAAAAAGTGTAAAATCCAGAAAGGCAGGACAGGCCATGGAGAACTGGGAGCCTTGTTATGCTGATGGGCGGGATGTAAATTGCCAACAGCCACTCGGGAGAAGTGTATGGTGTTTCCTGAAACATCTAAGAAACAAAGCAACAGAGCCTAGGGCACTTTCACTTATGGTCCTATAGCTTATGGAAATTAAAATCAAAAAGACACAGCCACCCCAAAATTTGGGACGCCTCTGTTTACAAGAACCTCGTTTACCGTACAAGTTCTCTATCACAGAAAGTGAAAAATGGATAAAGAACTTGTGGTACTTACGTACAATGCAGTATCACTCAGCAGTGAAATCTATGTCATCAGGCCCGTAGCAGCACAATGAGTGGATTCAGGTACGATGATTCTAACTGAAATAAGTCACACAGAAAAAGAAACATCATAAGATATCAGTAATACACGGAATGTAAACTTGGCTACACAGGAACTGAATTACAGAACAGAACAGGGTCTCAAATTTAGAAAACCAACTTATGCTTGTTTAAGGGTAAAGGTGAGTTGGGGTGCTGCATAAAACCAGAGATTGAAATGAGCACAGATAAAGTTCCTTAAGCCAAATATGGAATAGACAAGAGCTACTCCTTGCTCAACGAAATGGACTCAACACCGCATATTAAACGCCTAAGAATGTACCTGACTCTTAAGTATCTTAAAACCTATGGATTGCTATGTCTCCGAAAGAGAATCAAGCATGTGTACAGGGACATAAACGCAGCAGTGATAGGATTGGAGAGGTTCGGTGAGCAAATGAAGACCCTTTGAAGTCATATTGCATGGTACCCATTCCACGGGTCTCAACTCTCCAGGTTTAAGGTATTCTTCCTTCAGCTAAAATATGCATGTGGAACCCAGAGTATGATCAACAGTGTGAACGGGAGACGTGTTCAAATATGTCTCAGTTTTCCTCCCCTGGTACTCGGGTTCAACATTCCAGATGCTTTACTAACACTCTCCCCACTTGGAGAGTCAGCGCCTTTAACCTCCTGTTTGGCCCAGTTTGCAATTTCTGCGGAAGATGAACAGGAATAGCGAGAACCAATGAGAGACTAGCTGGAGGTGTCTGGACGGGCAAATTTAACTCTCATTTCCCACCAGGAAGAGGAAATAACCAAAGGCTCAGTGTGCCATGCCGGAACAAGATTAGGGTCTGAAGCCATCCTGCGGTGTTGCGGCCAGCTCACAAGAAAGCGAGTTGAAGAAAGGAGCTCAGGGGCACTGTAATTCACAAACCTGCAGAGTTATAAATGACAGCTATCGTCCAAAAATATACTGAAGTAAGGCTGCCAAGAGGACTTGAAAGCGGGGCAGAATTGCAGGAAACCGATTTCAGGAGGTAGACTGGAATTGCATTGAAAGCATAGGAAAAGAGGCAGAACGTCCACAATGATGCACTTGGCCAAAAAGGGCGTATGCGTTTTTTTCTGAATATATTCAGGAAAAAACGCATACGCCCTTTTTGGCCAACCAAGCAAGCTTGCAAAGGAAATCTGCACTACAATGAAGTCTCACTTCCCCCCGGTCAAAAGGGCCATCTGAAAAAAGTGTAAAATCCAGAAAGGCAGGACAGGCCATGGAGAACTGGGAGCCTTGTTATGCTGATGGGCGGGATGTAAATTGCCAACAGACACTCGGGAGAAGTGTATGGTGTTTCCTGAAACATCTAAAAAACAAAGCAACAGAGCCTAGGGCACTTCCACTTATGGTCCTATAGCTTAGGGAAATTAAAATCAAAAAGACACAGCCACCCCAAAATTTGGGACGCCTCTGTTTACAAGAACCTCGTTTACCGTACAAGTTCTCTATCACAGAAAGTGAAAAATGGATAAAGAACTTGTGGTACTTACGTACAATGCAGTATCACTCAGCAATGAAATCTATGTCATCAGGCCCGTAGCAGCATAATGAGTGGATTCAGGTACGATGATTCTAACTGAAATAAGTCACACAGAAAAAGAAACATCATAAGATATCACTAATACACGGAATGTAAACTTGGCTACACAGGAACTGAATTCCAAAACAGAACAGGGTCTCAAATTTAGAAAACCAACTTATGCTTGCTTAAGGGTAAAGGTGAGTTGGGGTGCTGCATAAAACCAGAGATTGAAATGAGCACAGATAAAGTTCCTTAAGCCAAATATGGAATAGACAAGAGCTACTCCTTGCTCAACGAAATGGACTCAACACCCCATATTAAACTCCTAAGAATGTACCTGACTAGTAAGTATCTTAAAACCTATGGATTGCTATGTCTCCATAAGAGAATCAAGCGTGTGTACAGGGGCATAAACGCAGCAGTGATAGGATTGGAGAGGTTCGGTGAGCAAATGAAGACCCTTTGAAGTCATATTGCATGGTACCCATTACACGGGTCTCAACTCTCCAGGTTTAAGGTATTCTTCCTTCAGCTAAAATATGCATGTGGAACCCAGAGTATGATCAACAGTGTGAACGGGAGACGTGTTCAAATATGTCTCAGTTTTCGTACCCTGGTACTCGGGTGCAACATTCCAGACGCTTTACTAACACTCTCTCCACTTGGAGAGTCAGCGCCTTTAACCTCCTGTTTGGCCCAGTTTGCAATTTCTGCGGAAGATGAACAGGAATAGGGAGAACCAATGAGAAACTAGCTGGAGGTGTCTGGACGGGCAAATTTAACTCTCATTTCCCACCAGGAAGAGGAAATAACCAAAGGCTCAGCGTGCCATGCCAGAACCAGATTAGGGCCTGAAGCCATCCTGTGGTGTTGCGGCCAGCTCACAAGAAAGCGAGTTGAAGAAAGGAGCTCAGGGGCACTGTAATTCACAAACCTGCAGAGTTATAAATGACAGCTATCGTCCAAAAATATACTGAAGTAAGGCTGCCAAGAGGACTTGAAAGCGGGGCAGAATTGCAGGAAACCGATTTCAGGAGGTAGACTGGAATTGCATTGAAAGCATAGGAAAAGAGGCAGAACGTCCACAATGATGCACTTGGCCAAAAAGGGCGTATGCGTTTTTTCCTGAATATATTCAGGAAAAAACGCATACGCCCTTTTTGGCCAACCAAGCAAGCTTGCAAAGGAAATCTGCACTACAATGAAGTCTCACTTCCCCCCGGTCAAAAGGGCCATCTGAAAAAAGTGTAAAATCCAGAAAGGCAGGACAGGCCATGGAGAACTGGGAGCCTTGTTATGCTGATGGGCGGGATGTAAATTGCCAACAGACACTCGGGAGAAGTGTATGGTGTTTCCTGAAACATCTAAAAAACAAAGCAACAGAGCCTAGGGCACTTCCACTTATGGCCCTATAGCATAGGGAAATTAAAATCAAAACGACACAGCCACCCCAAAGTTTGGGACGCCTCTGTTTACAAGAACCTCGTTTACCGTACAAGTTCAATATCACAGAAAGTGAAAAATGGATAAAGAACTTGTGGTACTTACGTACAATGCAGTATCACTCAGCAGTGAAATCTATGTCATCAGGCCCGTAGCAGCACAATGAGTGGATTCAGTACGATGATTCTAACTGAAATAAGTCACACAGAAAAAGAAACATCATAAGATATCAGTAATACACGGAATGTAAACTTGGCTACACAGGAACTGAATTACAGAACAGAACAGGGACTCAAATTTAGAAAACCAACTTATGCTTGCTTAAGGGTAAAGGTGAGTTGGGGTGCTGCATAAAAGCAGAGATTGAAATGAGCACAGATAAAGTTCCTTAAGCCAAATATGGAATAGACAAGAGCTACTCCTTGCTCAACGAAATGGACTCAACACCGCATATTAAACGCCTAAGAATGTACCTGACTCTTAAGTATCTTAAAACCTGTGGATTGCTATGTCTCCGAAAGAGAATCAAGCATGTGTACAGGGACATAAACGCAGCAGTGATAGGATTGGAGAGGTTCGGTGAGCAAATGAAGACCCTTTGAAGTCATATTGCATGGTACCCATTACACGGGTCTCAACTCTCCAGGTTTAAGGTATTCTTCGTTCAGCTAAAATATGCATGTGGAACCCAGAGTATGATCAACAGTGTGAACGGGAGACGTGTTCAAATATGTCTCAGTTTTCCTCCCCTGGTACTCGGGTGCAACATTCCAGACGCTTTACTAACACTCTCCCCACTTGGAGAGTCAGCGCATTTAACCTCCTGTTTGGCCCAGTTTGCAATTTCTGCGGAAGATGAACAGGAATAGCGAGAAACAATGAGAGACTAGCTGGAGGTGTCTGGACGGGCAAATTTAACTCTCATTTCCCACCAGGAAGAGGAAATAACCAAAGGCTCAGCGTGCCATGCTGGAAAAAGATTAGGGCCTGAAGCCATCCTGCGGTGTTGTGGCCAGCTCACAAGAAAGCGAGTTGAAGAAAGGAGCTCAGGGGCACTGTAATTCACAAACCTGCAGAGTTATAAATGACAGCTATCGTCCAAAAATATACTGAAGTAAGGCTGCCAAGAGGACTTGAAAGCGGGGCAGAATTGCAGGAAACCGATTTCAGGAGGTAGACTGGAATTGCATTGAAAGCATAGGAAAAGAGGCAGAACGTCCACAATGATGCACTTGGCCAAAAAGGGCGTATGCGTTTTTTCCTGAATATATTCAGGAAAAAACGCATACGCCCTTTTTGGCCAACCAAGCAAACTAGCAAAGGAAATCTGCACTACAATGAAGTCTCACTTCCCCCCGGTCAAAAGGGCCATCTGAAAAAAGTGTAAAATCCAGAAAGGCAGGACAGGCCATGGAGAACTGGGAGCCTTGTTATGCTGATGGGCGGGATGTAAATTGCCAACAGCCACTCAGGAGAAGTGTATGGTGTTTCCTGAAACATCTAAGAAACAAAGCAACAGAGCCTAGGGCACTTTCACTTATGGTCCTATAGCTTAGGGAAATTAAAATAAAAAAGACACAGCCACCCCAAAATTTGGGACGCCTCTGTTTACAAGAACCTCGTTTACCGTACAAGTTCTCTATCACAGAAAGTGAAAAATGGATAAAGAACTTGTGGTACTTACGTACAATGCAGTATCACTCAGCAATGAAATCTATGTCATCAGGCCCGTAGCAGCATAATGAGTGGATTCAGGTACGATGATTCTAACTGAAATAAGTCACACAGAAAAAGAAACATCATAAGATATCACTAATACACGGAATGTAAACTTGGCTACACAGGAACTGAATTCCAAAACAGAACAGGGTCTCAAATTTAGAAAACCAACTTATGCTTGCTTAAGGGGAAAGGTGAGTTGGGGTGCTGCATAAAACCAGAGATTGAAATGAGCACAGATAAAGTTCCTTAAGCCAAATATGGAATAGACAAGAGCTACTCCTTGCTCAACGAAATGGACTCAACACCCCATATTAAACGCTTAAGAATGTACCTGACTAGTAAGTATCTTAAAACCTATGGATTGCTATGTCTCCATAAGAGAATCAAGCGTGTGTACAGGGGCATAAACGCAGCAGTGATAGGATTGGAGAGGTTCGGTGAGCAAATGAAGACCCTTTGAAGTCATATTGCATGGTACCCATTACACGGGTCTCAACTCTCCAGGTTTAAGGTATTCTTCCTTCAGCTAAAATATGCATGTGGAACCCAGAGTATGATCAACAGTGTGAACGGGAGACGTGTTCAAATATGTCTCAGTTTTCCTCCCCTGGTACTCGGGTGCAACATTCCAGACGCTTTACTAACACTCTCCCCACTTGGAGAGTCAGCGCCTTTAACCTCCTGTTTGGCCCAGTTTGCAATTTCTGCGGAAGATGAACAGGAATAGGGAGAACCAATGAGAGACTAGCTGGAGGTGTCTGGACGGGCAAATTTAACTCTCATTTCCCACCAGAAAGAGGAAATAACCAAAGGTTCAGCGTGCCATGCCGGAACAAGATTAGGGCCTGAAGCCATCCTGCGGTGTTGCGGCCAGCTCACAAGAAAGCGAGTTGAAGAAAGGAGCTCAGGGGCACTGTAATTCACAAACCTGCAGAGTTATAAATGACAGCTATCGTCCAAAAATATACTGAAGTAAGGCTGCCAAGAGGACTTGAAAGCGGGGCAGAATTGCAGGAAACCGATTTCAGGAGGTAGACTGGAATTGCATTGAAAGCATAGGAAAAGAGGCAGAACGTCCACAATGATGCACTTGGCCAAAAAGGGCGTATGCGTTTTTTCCTGAATACATTCAGGAAAAAACGCATACGCCCTTTTTGGCCAACCAAGCAAACTTGCAAAGGAAATCTGCACTACAATGAAGTCTCACTTCCCCCCGGTCAAAAGGGCCATCTGAAAAAAGTGTAAAATCCAGAAAGGCAGGACAGGCCATGGAGAACTGGGAGCCTTGTTATGCTGATGGGCGGGATGTAAATTGCCAACAGCCACTCGGGAGAAGTGTATGGTGTTTCCTGAAACATCTAAGAAACAAAGCAACAGAGCCTAGGGCACTTTCACTTATGGTCCTATAGCTTAGGGAAATTAAAATCAAAAAGACACAGCCACCCCAAAATTTGGGACGCCTCTGTTTACAAGAACCTCGTTTACCGTACAAGTTCTCTATCACAGAAAGTGAAAAATGGATAAAGAACTTGTGGTACTTACGTACAATGCAGTATCACTCAGCAATGAAATCTATGTCATCAGGCCCGTAGCAGCATAATGAGTGGATTCAGGTACGATGATTCTAACTGAAATAAGTCACACAGAAAAGGAAACATCATAAGATATCACTAATACACGGAATGTAAACTTGGCTACACAGGAACTGAATTCCAAAACAGAACAGGGTCTCAAATTTAGAAAACCAACTTATGCTTGCTTAAGGGGAAAGGTGAGTTGGGGTGCTGCATAAAACCAGAGCTTGAAATGAGCACAGATCAAGTTCCTTAAGCCAAATATGGAATAGACAAGAGCTACTCCTTGCTCAACGAAATGGACTCAACACCCCATATTAAACGCTTAAGAATGTACCTGACTAGTAAGTATCTTAAAACCTATGGATTGCTATGTCTCCATAAGAGAATCAAGCGTGTGTACAGGGGCATAAACGCAGCAGTGATAGGATTGGAGAGGTTCGGTGAGCAAATGAAGACCCTTTGAAGTCATATTGCATGGTACCCATTACACGGGTCTCAACTCTCCAGGTTTAAGGTATTCTTCCTTCAGCTAAAATATGCATGTGGAACCCAGAGTATGATCAACAGTGTGAACGGGAGACGTGTTCAAATATGTCTCAGTTTTCCTCCCCTGGTACTCGGGTTCAACATTCCAGATGCTTTACTAACACTCTCCCCACTTGGAGAGTCAGCGCCTTTAACCTCCTGTTTGGCCCAGTTTGCAATTTCTGCGGAAGATGAACAGGAATAGCGAGAACCAATGAGAGACTAGCTGGAGGTGTCTGGACGGGCAAATTTAACTCTCATTTCCCACCAGGAAGAGGAAATAACCAAAGGCTCAGTGTGCCATGCCGGAACAAGATTAGGGTCTGAAGCCATCCTGCGGTGTTGCGGCCAGCTCACAAGAAAGCGAGTTGAAGAAAGGAGCTCAGGGGCACTGTAATTCACAAACCTGCAGAGTTATAAATGACAGCTATCGTCCAAAAATATACTGAAGTAAGGCTGCCAAGAGGACTTGAAAGCGGGGCAGAATTGCAGGAAACCGATTTCAGGAGGTAGACTGGAATTGCATTGAAAGCATAGGAAAAGAGGCAGAACGTCCACAATGATGCACTTGGCCAAAAAGGGCGTATGCGTTTTTTTCTGAATATATTCAGGAAAAAACGCATACGCCCTTTTTGGCCAACCAAGCAAGCTTGCAAAGGAAATCTGCACTACAATGAAGTCTCACTTCCCCCCGGTCAAAAGGGCCATCTGAAAAAAGTGTAAAATCCAGAAAGGCAGGACAGGCCATGGAGAACTGGGAGCCTTGTTATGCTGATGGGCGGGATGTAAATTGCCAACAGACACTCGGGAGAAGTGTATGGTGTTTCCTGAAACATCTAAAAAACAAAGCAACAGAGCCTAGGGCACTTCCACTTATGGTCCTATAGCTTAGGGAAATTAAAATCAAAAAGACACAGCCACCCCAAAATTTGGGACGCCTCTGTTTACAAGAACCTCGTTTACCGTACAAGTTCTCTATCACAGAAAGTGAAAAATGGATAAAGAACTTGTGGTACTTACGTACAATGCAGTATCACTCAGCAATGAAATCTATGTCATCAGGCCCGTAGCAGCATAATGAGTGGATTCAGGTACGATGATTCTAACTGAAAGAAGTCACACAGAAAAAGAAACATCATAAGATATCACTAATACACGGAATGTAAACTTGGCTACACAGGAACTGAATTCCAAAACAGAACAGGGTCTCAAATTTAGAAAACCAACTTATGCTTGCTTAAGGGTAAAGGTGAGTTGGGGTGCTGCATAAAACCAGAGATTGAAATGAGCACAGATAAAGTTCCTTAAGCCAAATATGGAATAGACAAGAGCTACTCCTTGCTCAACGAAATGGACTCAACACCCCATATTAAACTCCTAAGAATGTACCTGACTAGTAAGTATCTTAAAACCTATGGATTGCTATGTCTCCATAAGAGAATCAAGCGTGTGTACAGGGGCATAAACGCAGCAGTGATAGGATTGGAGAGGTTCGGTGAGCAAATGAAGACCCTTTGAAGTCATATTGCATGGTACCCATTCCACGGGTTTCAACTACCCAGGTTTAAGGTATTCTTCCTTCAGCTAAAATATGCATGTGGAACCCAGAGTATGATCAACCGTGTGATCGGGAGACCTCTTCAAATATGTCTCAGTTTTCGTACCCTGGTACACGGGTGCAACATTCCAGACGCTTTACTAACACTCTCCCGACTTGGAGAGTCAGTCCCTTTAACCTCCTGTTTGGCCCAGTTTGCAATTTCTGCGGAAGATGAACAGGAATAGCAAGAACCAATGAGAGACTAGCTGGAGGTCTCTGGACGGGGAAATTTAACTCTCATTTCCCACCAGGAAGAGGAATTAACCAAAGGCTCGGCGTGCCGTGCCGGAACCAGATTAGGGCCTGAAGCCATCCTGCGGTGTTGCGGCCAGCTCACAAGAAAGCGAGTTGAAGAAAGGAGCTCAGGGGCACTGTAATTCACAAACCTGCAGAGTTATAAATGACAACTATCGTCCAAAAATATACTGAAGTAAGGCTGCCAAGAGGACTTGAAAGCGGGGCAGAATTGCAGGAAACCGATTTCAGGAGGTACACTGGAATTGCATTGAAAGCATAGGAAAAGAGGCAGAACGTTCACAATGATGCACTTGGCCAAAAAGGACGTATGCGTTTTTTCCTGAATATATTCAGGAAAAAACGCATACGCCCTTTTTGGCCAACCAAGCAAACTTGCAAAGGAAATCTGCACTACAATGAAGTCTCACTTCCCCCCGGTCAAAAGGGCCATCTGAAAAAAGTGTAAAATCCAGAAAGGCAGGACAGGCCATGGAGAACTGGGAGCCTTGTTATGCTGATGGGCGGGATGTAAATTGCCAACAGACACTCGGGAGAAGTGTATGGTGTTTCCTGAAACATCTGAAAAACAAAGCAACAGAGCCTAGGGCACTTCCACTTATGGCCCTATAGCTTAGGGAAATTAAAATCAAAACGACACAGCCACCCCAAAGTTTGGGACGCCTCTGTTTACAAGAACCTCGTTTACCGTACAAGTTCAATATCACAGAAAGTGAAAAATGGATAAAGAACTTGTGGTACTTACGTACAATGCAGTATCACTCAGCAGTGAAATCTCTGTCATCAGGCCCGTAGCAGCACAATGAGTGGATTCAGGTACGATGATTCTAACTGAAATAAGTCACACAGAAAAAGAAACATCATAAGATATCAGTAATACACGGAATGTAAACTTGGCTACACAGGAACTGAATTACAGAACAGAACAGGGTCTCAAATTTAGAAAACCAACTTATGCTTGTTTAAGGGTAAAGGTGAGTTGGGGTGCTGCATAAAACCAGAGATTGAAATGAGCACAGATAAAGTTCCTTAAGCCAAATATGGAATAGACAAGAGCTACTCCTTGCTCAACGAAATGGACTCAACACCGCATATTAAACGCCTAAGAATGTACCTGACTCTTAAGTATCTTAAAACCTATGGATTGCTATGTCTCCGAAAGAGAATCAAGCATGTGTACAGGGACATAAACGCAGCAGTGATAGGATTGGAGAGGTTCGGTGAGCAAATGAAGACCCTTTGAAGTCATATTGCATGGTACCCATTCCACGGGTTTCAACTACCCAGGTTTAAGGTATTCTTCCTTCAGCTAAAACATGCATGTGGAACCTAGAGTATGATCAACCATGTGATCGGGAGACGTGTTCAAATATGTCTCAGTTTTCGTACCCTGGTACTCGGGTGCAACATTCCAGATGCTTTACTAACACTCTCCCGACTTGGAGAGTCAGTCCCTTTAACCTCCTGTTTGGCCCAGTTTGCAATTTCTGCGGAAGATGAACAGGAATAGCGAGAACCAATGAGAGACTAGCTGGAGGTGTCTGGACGGGCAAATTTAACTCTCATTTCCCACCAGGAAGAGGAAATAACCAAAGGCTCAGCGTGCCGTGCCGGAACAAGATTAGGGCCTGAAGCCATCCTGCGGTGTTGAGGCCAGGTCACATGAAAGCGAGTTGAAGAAAGGGGCTCAGGGGCACTGTAATTCACAAACCTGCAGAGTTATAAATGACAGCTATCGTCCAAAAATATACTGAAGTAAGGCTGCCAAGAGGACTTGAAAGCGGGGCAGAATTGCAGGAAACCGATTTCAGGAGGTAGACTGGAATTGCATTGAAAGCATAGGAAAAGAGGCAGAACGTCCACAATGATGCACTTGGCCGAAAAGGGCGTACGCGTTTTTTCCTGAATATATTCAGGAAGAAACGCATACGCCCTTTTTGGCCAACCAAGCAAACTTGCAAAGGAAATCTGCACTACAATGAAGTCTCACTTCCCCCCGGTCAAAAGGGCCATCTGAAAAAAGTGTAAAATGCAGAAAGGCAGGACAGGCCATGGAGAACTGGGAGCCTTGTTATGCTGATGGGCGGGATGTAAATTGCCAACAGACACTCGGGAGAAGTGTATGGTGTTTCCTGAAACATTTAAAAAACAAAGCAACAGAGCCTAGGGCACTTCCACTTATGGTCCTATAGCTTAGGGAAATTAAAATCAAAAAGATACAGCCACCCCAATGTTTGGGACGCCTCTGTTTACAAGAACCTCGTTTACCGTACAAGTTCAATATCACAGAAAGTGAAAAATGGATAAAGAACTTGTGGTACTTACGTACAATGCAGTATCACTCAGCAGTGAAATCTATGTCATCAGGCCCGTAGCAGCACAATGAGTGGATTCAGGTACGATGATTCTAACTGAAATAAGTCACACAGAAAAAGAAACATCATAAGATATCAGTAATACACGGAATGTAAACTTGGCTACACAGGAACTGAATTACAGAACAGAACAGGGTCTCAAATTTAGAAAACCAACTTATGCTTGTTTAAGGGTAAAGGTGAGTTGGGGTGCTGCAAAAAACCAGAGATTGAAATGAGCACAGATAAAGTTCCTTAAGCCAAATATGGAATAGACAAGAGCTACTCCTTGCTCAACGAAATGGACTCAACACCGCATATTAAACGCCTAAGAATGTACCTGACTCTTAAGTATCTTAAAACCTATGGATTGCTATGTCTCCGAAAGAGAATCAAGCATGTGTACAGGGATATAAACAAAGCAGTGATAGGATTGGAGAGGTTCGGTGAGCAAATGAAGACCCTTTGAAGTCATATTGCATTGTACCCATTCCACGGGTTTCAACTACCCAGGTTTAAGGTATTCCTCCTTCAGCTAAAACATGCATGTGGAACCTAGAGTATGATCAACCATGTGATCGGGAGACGTGTTCAAATATGTCTCAGTTTTCGTACCCTGGTACTCGGGTGCAACATTCCAGACGCTTTACTAACACTCTCCCGACTTGGAGAGTCAGTCCCTTTAACCTCCTGTTTGGCCCAGTTTGCAATTTCTGCGGAAGATGAACAGGAATAGCGAGAACCAATGAGAGACTAGCTGGAGGTGTCTGCACGGGCAAATTTAACTCTCATTTCCCACCAGGAAGAGGAAATAACCAAAGGCTCAGCGTGCCGTGCCGGAACCAGATTAGGGCCTGAAGCCATCCTGCGGTGTTGCGGCCAGCTCACAAGAAAACGAGTTGAAGAAAGGAGCTCAGGGGCACTGTAATTCACAAACCTGCAGAGTTATAAATGACAACTATCGTCCAAAAATATACTGAAGTAAGGCTGCCAAGAGGACTTGAAAGCGGGGCAGAATTGCAGGAAACCGATTTCAGGAGGTAGACTGGAATTGCATTGAAAGCATAGGAAAAGAGGCAGAACGTCCACAATGATGCACTTGGCCAAAAAGGGCGTATGCGTTTTTTCCTGAATATATTCAGGAAAAAACGCATACGCCCTTTTTGGCCAACCAAGCAAGCTTGCAAAGGAAATCTGCACTACAATGAAGTCTCACTTCCCCCCGGTCAAAAGGGCCATCTGAAAAAATTGTAAAATCCAGAAACGCAGAACAGGCCATGGAGAACTGCGAGCCTTGTTATGCTGATGGGCAGGATGTAAATTGCCAACAGACACTCGGGAGAAGTGTATGGTGTTTCCTGAAACATCTAAAAAACAAAGCAACAGAGCCTAGGGCACTTCCACTTATGGTCCTATAGCTTAGGGAAATTAAAATCAAAAAGACACAGTCACCCCAAAGTTTGGGACGCCTCTGTTTACAAGAACCTCGTTTACCGTACAAGTTCAACATCGCAGAAAGTGAAAAATGGATAAAGAATTTGTGGTATTTACTTACAAAGCAATATCACTCAGCAATGAAATCTATGTCATCAGGCCCTTAGCAGCACAATGAGTGGATTCAGGTACGATGATGCTAACTGAAATAAGTCACACAGAAAAAGAAACATCATAAGATATCAGTAATACACGGAATGTAAACTTGGCTACACAGGAACTGAATTACAGAACAGAACAGGGTCTCAAATTTAGAAAACCAACTTATGCTTGTTTAAGGGTAAAGGTGAGTTGGGATGCTGCATAAAACCAGAGATTGAAATGAGCACAGATAAAGTTCCTTAAGCCAAATATGGAATAGACAAGAGCTACTCCTTGCTCAACGAAATGGACTCAACACCGCATATTAAACGCCTAAGAATGTACCTGACACTTAAGTATCTTAAAACCTATGGATTGCTATGTCTCCGAAAGAGAATCAAGCATGTGTACAGGGACATAAACGCAGCAGTGATAGGATTGGAGAGGTTCGGTGAGCAAATGAAGACGCTTTGAAGTCATATTGCATGGTACCCATTCCACGGGTTTCAACTACCCAGTTTTAAGGTATTCTTCCTTCAGCTAAAACATGCATGTGGAACCTAGAGTATGATCAACCATGTGATCGGGAGACGTGTTCAAATATGTCTCAGTTTTCGTACCCTGGTACTCGGGTGCAACATTCCAGACGCTTTACTAACACTCTCCCGACTTGGAGAGTCAGTCCCTTTAACCTCCTGTTTGGCCCAGTTTGCAATTTCTGCGGAAGATGAACAGGAATAGCGAGAACCAATGAGAGACTAGCTGGAGGTGTCTGGACGGGCAAATTTAACTCTCATTTCCCACCAGGAAGAGGAAATAACCAAAGGCTTAGCGTGCCGTGCCGGAACCAGATTAGGGCCTGAAGCCATCCTGCGGTGTTGCGGCCAGCTCACAAGAAAGCGAGTTGAAGAAAGGAGCTCAGGGGCACTGTAATTCACAAACCTGCAGAGTTATAAATGACAGCTATCGTCCAAAAATATACTGAAGTAAGGCTGCCAAGAGGACTTGAAAGCGGGGCAGAATTGCAGGAAACCGATTTCAGGAGGTAGACTGGAATTGCATTGAAAGCATAGGAAAAGAGGCAGAACGTCCACAATGATGCACTTGGCCAAAAAGGGCGTATGCGTTTTTTCCTGAATATATTCAGGAAAAAACGCATACGCCCTTTTTGGCCAACCAAGCAAACTTGCAAAGGAAATCTGCACTACAATGAAGTCTCACTTCCCCCCGGTCAAAAGGGCCATCTGAAAAAAGTGTAAAATCCAGAAAGGCAGGACAGGCCATGGAGAACTGGGAGCCTTGTTATGCTGATGGGCGGGATGTAAATTGCCAACAGCCACTCGGGAGAAGTGTATGGTGTTTCCTGAAACATCTAAGAAACAAAGCAACAGAGCCTAGGGTACTTTCACTTATGGTCCTATAGCTTAGGGAAATTAAAATCAAAAAGACACAGCCACCCCAAAATTTGGGACGCCTCTGTTTACAAGAACCTCGTTTACCGTACAAGTTCTCTATCACAGAAAGTGAAAAATGGATAAAGAACTTGTGGTACTTACGTACAATGCAGTATCACTCAGCAATGAAATCTATGTCATCAGGCCCGTAGCAGCATAATGAGTGGATTCAGGTACGATGATTCTAACTGAAATAAGTCACACAGAAAAAGAAACATCATAAGATATCACTAATACACGGAATGTAAACTTGGCTACACAGGAACTGAATTCCAAAACAGAACAGGGTCTCAAATTTAGAAAACCAACTTATGCTTGCTTAAGGGGAAAGGTGAGTTGGGGTGCTGCATAAAACCAGAGATTGAAATGAGCACAGATAAAGTTCCTTAAGCCAAATATGGAATAGACAAGAGCTACTCCTTGCTCAACGAAATGGACTCAACACCCCATATTAAACGCTTAAGAATGTACCTGACTAGTAAGTATCTTAAAACCTATGGATTGCTATGTCTCCATAAGAGAATCAAGCATGTGTACAGGGGCATAAACGCAGCAGTGATAGGATTGGAGAGGATCGGTGAGCAAATGAAGACCCTTTGAAGTCATATTGCATGGTACCCATTACACGGGTCTCAACTCTCCAGGTTTAAGGTATTCTTCCTTCAGCTAAAATATGCATGTGGAACCCAGAGTATGATCAACAGTGTGAACGGGAGACGTGTTCAAATATGTCTCAGTTTTCCTCCCCTGGTACTCGGGTGCAACATTCCAGACGCTTTACTAACACTCTCCCCACTTGGAGAGTCAGCGCCTTTAACCTCCTGTTTGGCCCAGTTTGCAATTTCTGCGGAAGATGAACAGGAATAGGGAGAACCAATGAGAAACTAGCTGGAGGTGTCTGGACGGGCAAATTTAACTCTCATTTCCAACCAGGAAGAGGAAATAACCAAAGGCTCAGCGTGCCATGCCGGAACCAGATTAGGGCCTGAAGCCATCCTGCGGTGTTGCGGCCAGCTCACAAGAAAGCGAGTTGAAGAAAGGAGCTCAGGGGCACTGTAATTCACAAACCTGCAGAGTTATAAATGACAGCTATCGTCCATAAATATACTGAAGTAAGGCTGCCAAGAGGACTTGAAAGCGGGGCAGAATTGCAGGAAACTGATTTCAGGAGGTAGACTGGAATTGCATTGAAAGCATAGGAAAAGAGGCAGAACGTCCACAATGATGCACTTGGCCAAAAAGGGCGTATGCGTTTTTTCCTGAATATATTCAGGAAAAAACGCATACGCCCTTTTTGGCCAACCAAGCAAACTTGCAAAGGAAATCTGCACTACAATGAAGTCTCACTTCCCCCCGGTCAAAAGGGCCATCTGAAAAAAGTGTAAAATCCAGAAAGGCAGGACAGGCCATGGAGAACTGGGAGCCTTGTTATGCTGATGGGCGGGATGTAAATTGCCAACAGACACTCGGGAGAAGTGTATGGTGTTTCCTGAAACATCTAAAAAACAAAGCAACAGAGCCTAGGGCACTTCCACTTATGGCCCTATAGATTAGGGAAATTAAAATCAAAACGACACAGCCACCCCAAAGTTTGGGACGCCTCTGTTTACAAGAACCTCGTTTACCGTACAAGTTCAATATCACAGAAAGTGAAAAATGGATAAAGAACTTGTGGTACTTACGTACAATGCAGTATCACTCAGCAGTGAAATCTATGTCATCAGGCCCGTAACAGCACAATGAGTGGATTCAGGTACGATGATTCTAACTGAAATAAGTCACACAGAAAAAGAAACATCATAAGATATCAGTAATACACGGAATGTAAACTTGGCTACACAGGAACTGAATTACAGAACAGAACAGTGTCTCAAATTTAGAAAACCAACTTATGCTTGTTTAAGGGTAAAGGTGAGTTGGGGTGCTGCATAAAACCAGAGATTGAAATGAGCACAGATAAAGTTCCTTAAGCCAAATATGGAATAGACAAGAGCTACTCCTTGCTCAACGAAATGGACTCAACACCGCATATTAAACGCCTAAGAATGTACCTGACTCTTAAGTATCTTAAAACCTATGGATTGCTATGTCTCCGAAAGAGAATCAAGCATGTGTACAGGGACATAAACGCAGCAGTGATAGGATTGGAGAGGTTCGGTGAGCAAATGAAGACCCTTTGAAGTCATATTGCATGGTACCCATTCCACGGGTTTCAACTACCCAGGTTTAAGGTATTCTTCCTTCAGCTAAAACATGCATGTGGAACCTAGAGTATGATCAACCATGTGATCGGGAGACGTGTTCAAATATGTCTCAGTTTTCGTACCCTGGTACTCGGGTGCAACATTCCAGACGCTTTACTAACACTCTCCCGACTTGGAGAGTCAGTCCCTTTAACCTCCTGTTTGGCCCAGTTTGCAATTTCTGCGGAAGATGAACAGGAATAGCGAGAACCAATGAGAGACTAGCTGGAGGTGTCTGGACGGGCAAATTTAACTCTCATTTCCCACCAGGAAGAGGAGTTAACCAAAGTCTCAGCGTGCCGTGCCGGAACCAGATTAGGGCCTGAAGCCATCCTGCGGTGTTGCGGCCAGCTCACAAGAAAGCGAGTTGAAGAAAGGAGCTCAGGGGCACTGTAATTCACAAACCTGCAGAGTTATAAATGACAGCTATCGTCCAAAAATATACTGAAGTAAGGCTGCCAAGAGGACTTGAAAGCGGGGCAGAATTGCAGGAAACCGATTTCAGGAGGTAGACTGGAATTGCATTGAAAGCATAGGAAAAGAGGCAGAACGTCCACAATGATGCACTTGGCCAAAAAGGGCGTATGCGTTTTTTCCTGAATATATTCAGGAAAAAACGCATACGCCCTTTTTGGCCAACCAAGCAAACTTGCAAAGGAAATCTGCACTACAATGAAGTCTCAATTCCCCCCGGTCAAAAGGGCCATCTGAAAAAAGTGTAAAATCCAGAAAGGCAGGACAGGCCATGGAGAACTGGGAGCCTTGTTATGCTGATGGGCGGGATGTAAATTGCCAACAGCCACTCGGGAGAAGTGTATGGTGTTTCCTGAAACATCTAAAAAACAAAGCAACAGAGCCTAGGGCACTTCCACTTATGGTGCTATAGCTTAGGGAAATTAAAATCAAAAAGATACAGCCACCCCAATGTTTGGGACGCCTCTGTTTACAAGAACCTCATTTACCGTACAAGTTCAATATCACAGAAAGTGAAAAATGGATAAAGAACTTGTGGTACTTACGTACAATGCAGTATCACTCAGCAGTGAAATCTATGTCACAGGCCCGTAGCAGCACAATGAGTGGATTCAGGTACGATGATTCTAACTGAAATAAGTCACACAGAAAAAGAAACATCATAAGATATCAGTAATACACGGAATGTAAACTTGGCTACACAGGAACTGAATTACAGAACAGAACAGGGTCTCAAATTTAGAAAACCAACTTATGCTTGCTTAAGGGGAAAGGTGAGTTGGGGTGCTGCATAAAACCAGAGATTGAAATGAGCACAGATAAAGTTCCTTAAGCCAAATATGGAATAGACAAGAGCTACTCCTTGCTCAACGAAATGGACTCAACACCGCATATTAAACGCCTAAGAATGTACCTGACTCTTAAGTATCTTAAAACCTATGGATTGCTATGTCTCCGAAAGAGAATCAAGCATGTGTACAGGGACATAAACGCAGCAGTGATAGGATTGGAGAGGTTCGGTGAGCAAATGAAGACCCTTTGAAGTCATATTGCATGGTACCCATTCCACGGGTCTCAACTCTCCAGGTTTACAGGTATTCTTCCTTCAGCTAAAATATGCATGTGGAACCCAGAGTATGATCAACAGTGTGAACGGGAGACGTGTTCAAATATGTCTCAGTTTTCCTCCCCTGGTACTCGGGTTCAACATTCCAGATGCTTTACTAACACTCTCCCCACTTGGAGAGTCAGCGCCTTTAACCTCCTGTTTGGCCCAGTTTGCAATTTCTGCGGAAGATGAACAGGAATAGCGAGAACCAATGAGAGACTAGCTGGAGGTGTCTGGACGGGCAAATTTAACTCTCATTTCCCACCAGGAAGAGGAAATAACCAAAGGCTCAGTGTGCCATGCCGGAACAAGATTAGGGTCTGAAGCCATCCTGCGGTGTTGCGGCCAGCTCACAAGAAAGCGAGTTGAAGAAAGGAGCTCAGGGGCACTGTAATTCACAAACCTGCAGAGTTATAAATGACAGCTATCGTCCAAAAATATACTGAAGTAAGGCTGCCAAGAGGACTTGAAAGCGGGGCAGAATTGCAGGAAACCGATTTCAGGAGGTAGACTGGAATTGCATTGAAAGCATAGGAAAAGAGGCAGAACGTCCACAATGATGCACTTGGCCAAAAAGGGCGTATGCGTTTTTTTCTGAATATATTCAGGAAAAAACGCATACGCCCTTTTTGGCCAACCAAGCAAGCTTGCAAAGGAAATCTGCACTACAATGAAGTCTCACTTCCCCCCGGTCAAAAGGGCCATCTGAAAAAAGTGTAAAATCCAGAAAGGCAGGACAGGCCATGGAGAACTGGGAGCCTTGTTATGCTGATGGGCGGGATGTAAATTGCCAACAGACACTCGGGAGAAGTGTATGGTGTTTCCTGAAACATCTAAAAAACAAAGCAACAGAGCCTAGGGCACTTCCACTTATGGTCCTATAGCTTAGGGAAATTAAAATCAAAAAGACACAGCCACCCCAAAATTTGGGACGCCTCTGTTTACAAGAACCTCGTTTACCGTACAAGTTCTCTATCACAGAAAGTGAAAAATGGATAAAGAACTTGTGGTACTTACGTACAATGCAGTATCACTCAGCAATGAAATCTATGTCATCAGGCCCGTAGCAGCATAATGAGTGGATTCAGGTACGATGATTCTAACTGAAATAAGTCACACAGAAAAAGAAACATCATAAGATATCACTAATACACGGAATGTAAACTTGGCTACACAGGAACTGAATTCCAAAACAGAACAGGGTCTCAAATTTAGAAAACCAACTTATGCTTGCTTAAGGGTAAAGGTGAGTTGGGGTGCTGCATAAAACCAGAGATTGAAATGAGCACAGATAAAGTTCCTTAAGCCAAATATGGAATAGACAAGAGCTACTCCTTGCTCAACGAAATGGACTCAACACCCCATATTAAACTCCTAAGAATGTACCTGACTAGTAAGTATCTTAAAACCTATGGATTGCTATGTCTCCATAAGAGAATCAAGCGTGTGTACAGGGGCATAAACGCAGCAGTGATAGGATTGGAGAGGTTCGGTGAGCAAATGAAGACCCTTTGAAGTCATATTGCATGGTACCCATTACACGGGTCTCAACTCTCCAGGTTTAAGGTATTCTTCCTTCAGCTAAAATATGCATGTGGAACCCAGAGTATGATCAACAGTGTGAACGGGAGACGTGTTCAAATATGTCTCAGTTTTCGTACCCTGGTACTCGGGTGCAACATTCCAGACGCTTTACTAACACTCTCTCCACTTGGAGAGTCAGCGCCTTTAACCTCCTGTTTGGCCCAGTTTGCAATTTCTGCGGAAGATGAACAGGAATAGGGAGAACCAATGAGAAACTAGCTGGAGGTGTCTGGACGGGCAAATTTAACTCTCATTTCCCACCAGGAAGAGGAAATAACCAAAGGTTCAGCGTGCCATGCCAGAACCAGATTAGGGCCTGAAGCCATCCTGTGGTGTTGCGGCCAGCTCACAAGAAAGAGAGTTGAAGAAAGGAGCTCAGGGGCACTGTAATTCACAAACCTGCAGAGTTATAAATGACAGCTATCGTCCAAAAATATACTGAAGTAAGGCTGCCAAGAGGACTTGAAAGCGGGGCAGAATTGCAGGAAACCGATTTCAGGAGGTAGACTGGAATTGCATTGAAAGCATAGGAAAAGAGGCAGAACGTCCACAATGATGCACTTGGCCAAAAAGGGCGTATGCGTTTTTTCCTGAATATATTCAGGAAAAAACGCATACGCCCTTTTTGGCCAACCAAGCAAGCTTGCAAAGGAAATCTGCACTACAATGAAGTCTCACTTCCCCCCGGTCAAAAGGGCCATCTGAAAAAAGTGTAAAATCCAGAAAGGCAGGACAGGCCATGGAGAACTGGGAGCCTTGTTATGCTGATGGGCGGGATGTAAATTGCCAACAGACACTCGGGAGAAGTGTATGGTGTTTCCTGAAACATCTAAAAAACAAAGCAACAGAGCCTAGGGCACTTCCACTTATGGCCCTATAGCTTAGGGAAATTAAAATCAAAACGACACAGCCACCCCAAAGTTTGGGACGCCTCTGTTTACAAGAACCTCGTTTACCGTACAAGTTCAATATCACAGAAAGTGAAAAATGGATAAAGAACTTGTGGTACTTACGTACAATGCAGTATCACTCAGCAGTGAAATCTATGTCATCAGGCCCGTAGCAGCACAATGAGTGGATTCAGTACGATGATTCTAACTGAAATAAGTCACACAGAAAAAGAAACATCATAAGATATCAGTAATACACGGAATGTAAACTTGGCTACACAGGAACTGAATTACAGAACAGAACAGGGTCTCAAATTTAGAAAACCAACTTATGCTTGCTTAAGGGGAAAGGTGAGTTGGGGTGCTGCATAAAACCAGAGATTGAAATGAGCACAGATCAAGTTCCTTAAGCCAAATATGGAATAGACAAGAGCTACTCCTTGCTCAACGAAATGGACTCAACACCCCATATTAAACGCTTAAGAATGTACCTGACTAGTAAGTATCTTAAAACCTATGGATTGCTATGTCTCCATAAGAGAATCAAGCGTGTGTACAGGGGCATAAACGCAGCAGTGATAGGATTGGAGAGGTTCGGTGAGCAAATGAAGACCCTTTGAAGTCATATTGCATGGTACCCATTACACGGGTCTCAACTCTCCAGGTTTAAGGTATTCTTCCTTCAGCTAAAATATGCATGTGGAACCCAGAGTATGATCAACAGTGTGAACGGGAGACGTGTTCAAATATGTCTCAGTTTTCCTCCCCTGGTACTCGGGTGCAACATTCCAGACGCTTTACTAACACTCTCCCCACTTGGAGAGTCAGCGCCTTTAACCTCCTGTTTGGCCCAGTTTGCAATTTCTGCGGAAGATGAACAGGAATAGGGAGAACCAATGAGAGACTAGCTGGAGGTGTCTGGACGGGCAAATTTAACTCTCATTTCCCACCATAAAGAGGAAATAACCAAAGGTTCAGCGTGCCATGCCGGAACAAGATTAGGGCCTGAAGCCATCCTGCGGTGTTGCGGCCAGCTCACAAGAAAGCGAGTTGAAGAAAGGAGCTCAGGGGCACTGTAATTCACAAACCTGCAGAGTTATAAATGACAGCTATCGTCCAAAAATATACTGAATTAAGGCTGCCAAGAGGACTTGAAAGCGGGGCAGAATTGCAGGAAACCGATTTCAGGAGGTAGACTGGAATTGCATTGAAAGCATAGGAAAAGAGGCAGAACGTCCACAATGATGCACTTGGCCAAAAAGGGCGTATGCGTTTTTTCCTGAATACATTCAGGAAAAAACGCATACGCCCTTTTTGGCCAACCAAGCAAACTTGCAAAGGAAATCTGCACTACAATGAAGTCTCACTTCCCCCCGGTCAAAAGGGCCATCTGAAAAAAGTGTAAAATCCAGAAAGGCAGGACAGGCCATGGAGAACTGGGAGCCTTGTTATGCTGATGGGCGGGATGTAAATTGCCAACAGCCACTCGGGAGAAGTGTATGGTGTTTCCTGAAACATCTAAGAAACAAAGCAACAGAGCCTAGGGCACTTTCACTTATGGTCCTATAGCTTAGGGAAATTAAAATCAAAAAGACACAGCCACCCCAAAATTTGGGACGCCTCTGTTTACAAGAACCTCGTTTACCGTACAAGTTCTCTATCACAGAAAGTGAAAAATGGATAAAGAACTTGTGGTACTTACGTACAATGCAGTATCACTCAGCAATGAAATCTATGTCATCAGGCCCGTAGCAGCATAATGAGTGGATTCAGGTACGATGATTCTAACTGAAATAAGTCACACAGAAAAGGAAACATCATAAGATATCACTAATACACGGAATGTAAACTTGGCTACACAGGAACTGAATTCCAAAACAGAACAGGGTCTCAAATTTAGAAAACCAACTTATGCTTGCTTAAGGGGAAAGGTGAGTTGGGGTGCTGCATAAAACCAGAGATTGAAATGAGCACAGATCAAGTTCCTTAAGCCAAATATGGAATAGACAAGAGCTACTCCTTGCTCAACGAAATGGACTCAACACCCCATATTAAACGCCTAAGAATGTACCTGACTAGTAAGTATCTTAAAACCTATGGATTGCTATGTCTCCAAAAGAGAATCAAGCGTGTGTACAGGGGCATAAACGCAGCAGTGATAGGATTGGAGAGGTTCGGTGAGCAAATGAAGACCCTTTGAAGTCATATTGCATGGTACCCATTCCACGGGTTTCAACTACCCAGGTTTAAGGTATTCTTCCTTCAGCTAAAACATGCATGTGGAACCCAGAGTATGATCAACCGTGTGAACGGGAGACGTGTTCAAATATGTCTCAGTATTCCTCCCCTGGTACTCGGGTGCAACATTCCAGACGCTTTACTAACACTCTCCCCACTTGGAGAGTCAGCGCCTTTAACCTCCTGTTTGGCCCAGTTTGCAATTTCTGCGGAAGATGAACAGGAATAGGGAGAACCAATGAGAGACTAGCTGGAGGTGTCTGGACGGGCAAATTTAACTCTCGTTTCCCACCAGGAAGAGGAATTAACCAAAGGCTCAGCGTGCCGTGCCGGAACCAGATTAGGGACTGAAGCCATCCTGCGGTGTTGCGGCCAGGTCACAAGAAAGCGAGTTGAAGAAAGGAGCTCAGGGGCACTGTAATTCACAAACCTGCTGAGTTAAAAATGACAGCTATCGTCCAAAAATATACTGAAGTAAGGCTGCCAAGAGGACTTGAAAACGGGGCAGAATTGCAGGAAACCGATTTCAGGAGGTAGACTGGAATTGCATTGAAAGCATAGGAAAAGAGGCAGAACGTCCACAATGATGCACTTGGCCAAAAAGGGCGTATGCGTTTTTTCCTGAATATATTCAGGAAAAAACGCATACGCCCTTTTTGGCCAACCAAGCAAGCTTGCAAAGGAAATCTGCACTACAATGAAGTCTCACTTCCCCCCGGTCAAAAGGGCCATCTGCAAAAAGTGTAAAATCCAGAAAGGCAGGACAGGCCATGGAGAACTGGGAGCCTTGTTATGCTGATGGGCGGGATGTAAATTGCCAACAGACACTCGGGAGAAGTGTATGTTGTTTCCTGAAACATCTAAAAAACAAAGCAACAGAGCCTAGGGCACTTCCACTTATGGTCCTATAGCTTAGGGAAATTAAAATGAAAAAGACACAGCCACCCCAAAGTTTGGGACGCCTCTGTTTACAAGAACCTCGTTTACCGTACAAGTTCAATATCACAGAAAGTGAAAAATGGATAAAGAACTTGTGGTACTTACGTACAATGCAGTATCACTCAGCAATGAAATCTATGTCATCAGGCCCGTAGCAGCATAATGAGTGGATTCAGGTACGATGATTCTAACTGAAATAAGTCACACAGAAAAGGAAACATCATAAGATATCAGTAATACACGGAATGTAAACTGGGCTACACAGGAACTGAATTCCAAAACAGAACAGGGTCTCAAATTTAGAAAACCAACTTATGCTTGCTTAAGGGTAAAGGTGAGTTGGGGTGCTGCATAAAACCAGAGATTGAAATGAGCACAGATAAAGTTCCTTAAGCCAAATATGGAATAGACAAGAGCTACTCCTTGCTCAACGAAATGGACTCAACACCGCATATTAAACGCCTAAGAATGTACCTGACTCTTAAGTATCTTAAAACCTATGGATTGCTATGTCTCCGAAAGAGAATCAAGCATGTGTACAGGGGCATAAACGCAGCAGTGATAGGATTGGAGAGGTTCGGTGAGCAAATGAAGACCCTTTGAAGTCATATTGCATGGTACCCATTCCACGGGTCTCAACTACCCAGGTTTAAGGTATTCTTCCTTCAGCTATAACATGCATGTGGAACCCAGAGTATGATCAACCGTGTGAACGGGAGACGTGTTCAAATATGTCTCAGTTTTCCTCCCCTGGTACTCGGGTGCAACATTCCAGACGCTTTACTAACACTCTCCCCACTTGGAGAGTCAGCGCCTTTAACCTCCTGTTTGGCCCAGTTTGCAATTTCTGCGGAAGATGAACAGGAATAGGGAGAACCAATGAGAGACTAGCTGGAGGTGTCTGGACGGGCAAATTTAACTCTCGTTTCCCACCAGGAAGGGGAATTAACCAAAGGCTCAGCGTGCCGTGCCGGAACCAGATTAGGGCCTGAAGCCATCCTGCGGTGTTGCGGCCAGGTCACAAGAAAGCGAGTTGAAGAAAGGAGCTCAGGGGCACTGTAATTCACAAACCTGCAGAGTTATAAATGACAGCTATCGTCCAAAAATATACTGAAGTAAGGCTGCCAAGAGGACTTGAAAGCGGGGCAGAATTGCAGGAAACCGATTTCAGGAGGTAGACTGGAATTGCATTGAAAGCATAGGAAAAGAGGCAGAACGTCCACAATGATGCACTTGGCCAAAAAGGGCGTATGCGTTTTTTCCTGAATATATTCAGGAAAAAACGCATACGCCCTTTTTGGCCAACCAAGCAAACTTGCAAAGGAAATCTGCACTACAATGAAGTCTCACTTCCCCCCGGTCAAAAGGGCCATCTGCAAAAAGTGTAAAATCCAGAAAGGCAGGACAGGCCATGGAGAACTGGGAGCCTTGTTATGCTGATGGGCGGGATGTAAATTGCCAACAGCCACTCGGGAGAAGTGTATGGTGTTTCCTGAAACATCTAAGAAACAAAGCAACAGAGCCTAGGGCACTTTCACTTATGGTCCTATAGATTAGGGAAATTAAAATCAAAAAGACACAGCCACCCCAAAATTTGGGACGCCTCTGTTTACAAGAACCTCGTTTACCGTACAAGTTCTCTATCACAGAAAGTGAAAAATGGATAAAGAACTTGTGGTACTTACGTACAATGCAGTATCACTCAGCAATGAAATCTATGTCATCAGGCCCGTAGCAGCATAATGAGTGGATTCAGGTACGATGATTCTAACTGAAATAAGTCACACAGAAAAAGAAACATCATAAGATATCACTAATACACGGAATGTAAACTTGGCTACACAGGAACTGAATTCCAAAACAGAACATGGTCTCAAATTTAGAAAACCAACTTATGCTTGCTTAAGGGGAAAGGTGAGTTGGGGTGCTGCATAAAACCAGAGATTGAAATGAGCACAGATAAAGTTCCTTAAGCCAAATATGGAATAGACAAGAGCTACTCCTTGCTCAAAGAAATGGACTCAACACCCCATATTAAACGCTTAAGAATGTACCTGACTAGTAAGTATCTTAAAACCTATGGATTGCTATGTCTCCATAAGAGAATCAAGCGTGTGTCCAGGGGCATAAACGCAGCAGTGATAGGATTGGAGAGGTTCGGTGAGCAAATGAAGACCCTTTGAAGTCATATTGCATGGTACCCATTCCACGGGTCTCAACTCTCCAGGTTTAAGGTATTCTTCCTTCAGCTGAAACTTGCCTGTGGAACCCAGAGTATGATCAACCATGTGAACGGGAGAAGTGTTCAAATATGTCTCAGTTTTCCTCCCATGGTACTCGGGTGCAACATTCCAGATGCTTTACTAACACTCTCCCCACTTGGAGAGTCAGCGCCTTTAACCTCCTGTTTGGCCCAATTTGCAAATTCTGCGGAAGATGAACAGGAATAGGGAGAACCAATGAGAGACTAGCTGGAGGTGTCTGGACGGGCAAATTTAACTCTCATTTCCCACCAGGAAGAGGAAATAACCAAAGGCTCAGCGTGCCGTGCCGGAACCAGATTAGGGCCTGAAGCCATCCTGCGGTGTTGCGGCCAGCTCACAAGAAAGCGAGTTGAAGAAAGGAGCTCAGGGGCACTGTAATTCACAAACCTGCAGAGTTATAAATGACAGCTATCGTCCAAAAATATACTGAAGTAAGGCTGCCAAGAGGACTTGAAAGCGGGGCAGAATTGCAGGAAACCGATTTCAGGAGGTAGACTGGAATTGCATTGAAAGCATAGGAAAAGAGGCAGAACGTCCACAATGATGCACTTGGCCAAAAAGGGCGTATGCGTTTTTTCCTGAATATATTCAGGAAAAAACGCATACGCCCTTTTTGGCCAACCAAGCAAGCTTGCAAAGGAAATCTGCACTACAATGAAGTCTCACTTCCCCCCGGTCAAAAGGGCCATCGGAAAAAAGTGTAAAATCCAGAAAGGCAGGACAGGCCATGGAGAACTGGGAGCCTTGGTATGCTGATGGGCGGGATGTAAATTGCCAACAGACACTCAGGAGAAGTGTATGGTGTTTCCTGAAACATCTAAAAAACAAAGCAACAGAGCCTAGGGCACTTCCACTTATGGTCCTATAGCTTAGGGAAATTAAAATCAAAAAGACACAGCCACCCCAAAGTTTGGGACGCCTCTGTTTACAAGAACCTCGTTTACCATACAAGTTCTCTATCACAGAAAGTGAAAAATGGATAAAGAACTTGTGGTACTTACGTACAATGCAGTATCACTCAGCAATGAAATCTATGTCATCAGGCCCGTAGCAGCATAATGCGTGGATTCAGGTACGATGATTCTAACTGAAATAAGTCACACAGAAAAAGAAACATCATAAGATATGAGTAATACACGGAATGTAAACTTGGCTACACAGGAACTGAATTCCAATACAGAACAGGGTCTCACATTTAGAAAACCAACATATGCTTGCTTAAGGGGAAAGGTGAGTTGGGGTGCTGCATAAAACCAGAGATTGAAATGAGCACAGATAAAGTTCCTTAAGCCAAATATGGAATAGACAAGAGCTACTCCTTGCTCAATGAAATGGACTCAACACCCCATATTAAACGCATAAGAATGTACCTGACTAGTAAGTATCTTAAAACCTATGGATTGCTATGTCTCCATAAGAGAATCAAGCGTGTGTCCAGGGGCATAAACGCAGCAGTGATAGGATTGGAGAGGTTCGGTGAGCAAATGAAGACCCTTTGAAGTCATATTGCATGGTACCCATTCCACGGGTCTCAACTCTCCAGGTTTAAGG
Organism: Globicephala melas; assembly: GCF_963455315.2. Classification (NCBI taxonomy): domain Eukaryota; kingdom Metazoa; phylum Chordata; class Mammalia; order Artiodactyla; family Delphinidae; genus Globicephala; species Globicephala melas. Next base: position 982,016 of record NW_027207249.1, on the reverse strand, counting down.
TATTGTTCCTTCAGCTAAAATATGCATGTGGAACCCAGAGTATGATCAACAGTGTGAACGGGAGACGTGTTCAAATATGTCTCAGTTTTCCTCCCCTGGTACTCGGGTGCAACATTCCAGACGCTTTACTAACACTCTCCCCACTTGGAGAGTCAGCGCCTTTAACCTCCTGTTTGGCCCAGTTTGCAATTTCTGCGGAAGATGAACAGGAATAGCGAGAACCAATGAGAGACTAGCTGGAGGTGTCTGGACGGGCAAATTTAACTCTCATTTCCCACCAGGAAGAGGAAATAACCAAAGGCTCAGCGTGCCGTGCCGGAACAAGATTAGGGCCTGAAGCCATCCTGCGGTGTTGCGGCCAGCTCACAAGAAAGCGAGTTGAAGAAAGGAGCTCAGGGGCACTGTAATTCACAAACCTGCAGAGTTATAAATGACAGCTATCGTCCAAAAATATACTGAAGTAAGGCTGCCAAGAGGACTTGAAAGCGGGGCAGAATTGCAGGAAACCGATTTCAGGAGGTAGACTGGAATTGCATTGAAAGCATAGGAAAAGAGGCAGAACGTCCACAATGATGCACTTGGCCAAAAAGGGCGTATGCGTTTTTTCCTGAATATATTCAGGAAAAAACGCATACGCCCTTTTTGGCCAACCAAGCAAACTTGCAAAGGAAATCTGCACTACAATGAAGTCTCACTTCCCCCCGGTCAAAAGGGCCATCTGAAAATAGTGTAAAATCCAGAAAGGCAGGACAGGCCATGGAGAACTGGGAGCCTTGTTATGCTGATGGGCGGGATGTAAATTGCCAACAGCCACTCGGGAGAAGTGTATGGTGTTTCCTGAAACATCTAAGAAACAAAGCAACAGAGCCTAGGGCACTTTCACTTATGGTCCTATAGCTTAGGGAAATTAAAATCAAAAAGACACAGCCACCCCAAAATTTGGGACGCCTCTGTTTACAAGAACCTCGTTTACCATACAAGTTCTCTATCACAGAAAGTGAAAAATGGATAAAGAACTTGTGGTACTTACGTACAATGCAGTATCACTCAGCAATGAAATCTATGTCATCAGGCCCGTAGCAGCATAATGAGTGGATTCAGGTACGATGATTCTAACTGAAATAAGTCACACAGAAAAAGAAACATCATAAGATATGAGTAATACACGGAATGTAAACTTGGCTACACAGGAACTGAATTCCAATACAGAACAGGGTCTCACATTTAGAAAACCAACTTATGCTTGCTTAAGGGGAAAGGTGAGTTGGGGTGCTGCATAAAACCAGAGATTGAAATGAGCACAGATAAAGTTCCTTAAGCCAAATATGGAATAGACAAGAGCTACTCCTTGCTCAATGAAATGGACTCAACACCCCATATTAAACGCTTAAGAATGTACCTGACTAGTAAGTATCTTAAAACCTATGGATTGCTATGTCTCCATAAGAGAATCAAGCGTGTGTCCAGGGGCATAAACGCAGCAGTGATAGGATTGGAGAGGTTCGGTGAGCAAATGAAGACCCTTTGAAGTCATATTGCATGGTACCCATTCCACGGGTCTCAACTCTCCAGGTTTAAGGTATTCTTCCTTCAGCTGAAACTTGCATGTGGAACCCAGAGTATGATCAACCATGTGAACGGGAGAAGTGTTCAAATATGTCTCAGTTTTCCTCCCATGGTACTCGGGTGCAACATTCCAGATGCTTTATTAACACTCTCCCCACTTGGAGAGTCAGCGCCTTTAACCTCCTGTTTGGCCCAGTTTGCAATTTCTGCGGAAGATGAACAGGAATAGGGAGAACCAATGAGAGACTAGCTGGAGGTGTCTGGACGGGCAAATTTAACTCTCATTTCCCACCAGGAAGAGGAAATAACCAAAGGCTCAGCGTGCCGTGCCGGAACCAGATTAGGGCCTGAAGCCATCCTGCGGTGTTGCGGCCAGCTCACAAGAAAGCGAGTTGAAGAAAGGAGCTCAGGGGCACTGTAATTCACAACCTGCAGAGTTATAAATGACAGCTATCGTCCAAAAATATACTGAAGTAAGGCTGCCAAGAGGACTTGAAAGCGGGGCAGAATTGCAGGAAACCGATTTCAGGAGGTAGACTGGAATTGCATTGAAAGCATAGGAAAAGAGGCAGAACGTCCACAATGATGCACTTGGCCAAAAAGGGCGTATGCGTTTTTTCCTGAATATATTCAGGAAAAAACGCATACGCACTTTTTGGCCAACCAAGCAAGCTTGCAAAGGAAATCTGCACTACAATGAAGTCTCACTTCCCCCCGGTCAAAAGGGCCATCGGAAAAAAGTGTAAAATCCAGAAAGGCAGGACAGGCCATGGAGAACTGGGAGCCTTGGTATGCTGATGGGCGGGATGTAAATTGCCAACAGACACTCAGGAGAAGTGTATGGTGTTTCCTGAAACATCTAAAAAACAAAGCAACAGAGCCTAGGGCACTTCCACTTATGGTCCTATAGCTTAGGGAAATTAAAATCAAAAAGACACAGCCACCCCAAAGTTTGGGACGCCTCTGTTTACAAGAACCTCATTTACAGTACAAGTTCAACATCGCAGAAAGTGAAAAATGGATAAAGAACTTGTGGTACTTACGTACAATGCAGTATCACTCAGCAATGAAATCTATGTCATCAGGCCCGTAGCAGCATAATGAGTGGATTCAGGTACGATGATTCTAACTGAAATAAGTCACACAGAAAAAGAAACATCATAAGATATCACTAATACACGGAATGTAATCTTGGCTACACAGGAACTGAATTCCAAAACAGAACAGGGTCTCAAATTTAGAAAACCAACTTATGCTTGCTTAAGGGGAAAGGTGAGTTGGGGTGCTGCATAAAACCAGAGATTGAAATGAGCACAGATAAAGTTCCTTAAGCCAAATGTGGAATAGACAAGAGCTACTCCTTGCTCAACGAAATGGACTCAACACCCCATATTAAACGCCTAAGAATGTACCTGACTAGTAAGTATCTTAAAACCTATGGATTGCTATGTCTCCAAAGGAGAATCAAGCATGTGTACAGGGGCATAAACGCAGCAGTAATAGGATTGGAGAGGTTCGGTGAACAAATGAAGACCCTTTGAAGTCATATTGCATGGTACCCATTCCACGGGTTTCAACTACCCAGGTTAAAGGTATTCTTCCTTCAGCTAAAACATGCATGTGAAACCTAGAGTATGATCAACCATGTGATCGGGAGACGTGTTCAAATATGTCTCAGTTTTCGTACCCTGGTACTCGGGTGCAACATTCCAGACGCTTTACTAACACTCTCCCGACTTGGAGAGTCAGTCCCTTTAAACTCCTGTTTGGCCCAGTTTGCAATTTCTGTGGAAGATGAACAGGAATAGCGAGAACCAATGAGAGACTAGCTGGAGGTGTCTGGACGGGCAAATTTAACTCTCATTTCCCACCAGGAAGAGGAATTAACCAAAGGTTCAGCGTGCCGTGCCGGAACCAGATTAGGGCCTGAAGCCATCCTGCGGTGTTGCGGCCAGGTCACAAGAAAGCGAGTTGAAGAAAGGAGCTCAGGGGCACTGTAATTCACAAACCTGCAGAGTTATAAATGACAGCTATCGTCCAAAAATATACTGAAGTAAGGCTGCCAAGAGGACTTGAAAGCGGGGCAGAATTGCAGGAAACCGATTTCAGGAGGTAGACTGGAATTGCATTGAAAGCATAGGAAAAGAGGCAGAACGTCCACAATGATGCACTTGGCCAAAAAGGGCGTATGCATTTTTTCCTGAATATATTCAGGAAAAAATGCATACGCGCTTTTTGGCCAACCAAGCAAGCTTGCAAAGGAAATCTGCACTACAATGAAGTCTCACTTCCCCCCGGTCAAAAGGGCCATCGGAAAAAAGTGTAAAATCCAGAAAGGCAGGACAGGCCATGGGGAACTGGGAGCCTTGTTATGCTGATGGGCGGGATGTAAATTGCCAACAGACACTCGGGAGAAGTGTATGGTGTTTCCTGAAACATCTAAAAAACAAAGCAACAGAGCCTAGGGCACTTCCACTTATGGTCCTATAGCTTAGGAAAATTAAAATAAAAAAGACACAGCCACCCCAAAGTTTGGGACGCCTCTGTTTACCAGAACCTCGTTTACATTACAAGTTCAACATTGCAGAAAGTGAAAAATGGATAAAGAAGTTGTGGTATTTACTTACAAAGCAATGTCACTCAGCAATGAAATCTATGTCATCTGGCCCGTAGCAGCACAATGAGTGGATTCAGGTATGATGATTCTAACTGAAATAAGTCACACAGAAAAGGAAACATCATAAGATATCAGTAATACACGGAATGTAAACTGGGCTACACAGGAACTGAATTCCAAAACAGAACAGGGTCTCAAATTTAGAAAACCAACTTATGATTGCTTAAGGGGAAAGGTGAGTTGGGGTGCTGCATAAAACCAGAGATTGAAATGAGCACAGATAAAGTTCCTTAAGCCAAATATGGAATAGACAAGAGCTACTCCTTGCTCAACGAAATGGACTCAACACCGCATATTAAACGCCTAAGAATGTACCTGACTAGTAAGTATCTTAAAACCTATGGATTGCTATGTCTCCGAAAGTGAATCAAGCATGTGTACAGGGACATAAACGCAGCAGTGATAGGATTGGAGAGGTTCGGTGAGCAAATGAAGACCCTTTGAAGTCATATTGCATGGTACCCATTCCACGGGTTTCAACTACCCAGGTTTAAGGTATTCTTCCTTCAGCTAAAACATGCATGTGGAACCTAGAGTATGATCAACCATGTGATCGGGAGACGTGTTCAAATATGTCTCAGTTTTCGTACCCTGGTACTCGGGTGCAACATTCCAGATGCTTTACTAACACTCTCCCGACTTGGAGAGTCAGTCCCTTTAACCTCCTGTTTGGCCCAGTTTGCAATTTCTGCGGAAGATGAACAGGAATAGCGAGAACCAATGAGAGACTAGCTGGAGGTGTCTGGACGGGCAAATTTAACTCTCATTTCCCGCCAGGAAGAGGAAATAACCAAAGGCTCAGCGTGCCGTGCCGGAACCAGATTAGGGCCTGAAGCCATCCTGTGATGTTGCGGCCAGCTCACAAGAAAAGGAGTTGAAGAAAGGAGCTCAGGGGCACTGTAATTCACAAACCTGCAGAGTTATAAATGACAGCTATCGTCCAAAAATATACTGAAGTAAGGCTGCCAAGAGGACTTGAAAGCGGGGCAGAATTGCAGGAAACCGATTTCAGGAGGTAGACTGGAATTGCATTGAAAGCATAGGAAAACAGGCAGAACGTCCACAATGATGCACTTGGCCAAAAAGGGCGTATGCATTTTTTCCTGAATATATTCAGGAAAAAATGCATACGCACTTTTTGGCCAATCAAGCAAGCTTGCAAAGGAAATCTGCACTACAATGAAGTCTCACTTCCCCCCGGTCAAAAGGGCCATCGGAAAAAAGTGTAAAATCCAGAAAGGCAGGACAGGCCATGGGGAACTGGGAGCCTTGTTATGCTGATGGGCGGGATGTAAATTGCCAACAGACACTCGGGAGAAGTGTATGGTGTTTCCTGAAACATCTAAAAAACAAAGCAACAGAGCCTAGGGCACTTCCACTTATGGTCCTATAGCTTAGGAAAATTAAAATAAAAAAGACACAGCCACCCCAAAGTTTGGGACGCCTCTGTTTACCAGAACCTCGTTTACATTACAAGTTCAACATCGCAGAAAGTGAAAAATGGATAAAGAAGTTGTGGTATTTACTTACAAAGCAATGTCACTCAGCAATGAAATCTATGTCATCTGGCCCGTAGCAGCACAATGAGTGGATTCAGGTATGATGATTCTAACTGAAATAAGTCACACAGAAAAGGAAACATCATAAGATATCAGTAATACACGGAATGTAAACTGGGCTACACAGGAACTGAATTCCAAAACAGAACAGGGTCTCAAATTTAGAAAACCAACTTATGATTGCTTAAGGGGAAAGGTGAGTTGGGGTGCTGCATAAAACCAGAGATTGAAATGAGCACAGATAAAGTTCCTTAAGCCAAATATGGAATAGACAAGAGCTACTCCTTGCTCAACGAAATGGACTCAACACCGCATATTAAACGCCTAAGAATGTACCTGACTAGTAAGTATCTTAAAACCTATGGATTGCTATGTCTCCGAAAGTGAATCAAGCATGTGTACAGGGACATAAACGCAGCAGTGATAGGATTGGAGAGGTTCGGTGAGCAAATGAAGACCCTTTGAAGTCATATTGCATGGTACCCATTCCACGGGTTTCAACTACCCAGGTTTAAGGTATTCTTCCTTCAGCTAAAACATGCATGTGGAACCTAGAGTATGATCAACCATGTGATCGGGAGACGTGTTCAAATATGTCTCAGTTTTCGTACCCTGGTACTCGGGTGCAACATTCCAGATGCTTTACTAACACTCTCCCGACTTGGAGAGTCAGTCCCTTTAACCTCCTGTTTGGCCCAGTTTGCAATTTCTGCGGAAGATGAACAGGAATAGGGAGAACCAATGAGAGACTAGCTGGAGGTGTCTGGACGGGCAAATTTAACTCTCATTTCCCGCCAGGAAGAGGAAATAACCAAAGGCTCAGCGTGCCGTGCCGGAACCAGATTAGGGCCTGAAGCCATCCTGTGATGTTGCGGCCAGCTCACAAGAAAAGGAGTTGAAGAAAGGAGCTCAGGGGCACTGTAATTCACAAACCTGCAGAGTTATAAATGACAGCTATCGTCCAAAAATATACTGAAGTAAGGCTGCCAAGAGGACTTGAAAGCGGGGCAGAATTGCAGGAAACCGATTTCAGGAGGTAGACTGGAATTGCATTGAAAGCATAGGAAAAGAGGCAGAACGTCCACAATGATGCACTTGGCCAAAAAGGGCGTATGCGTTTTTTCCTGAATATATTCAGGAAAAAACGTATACGCCCTTTTTGGCCAACCAAGCAAGCTTGCAAAGGAAATCTGCACTACAATGAAGTGTGACTTCCCACCCCCGCCGGTCAAAAGGGCCATCTGAAAAAAGTGTAAAATCCAGAAAGGCAGAACAGGCCATGGAGAACTGGGAGCCTTGTTATGCTGATGGGCGGGATGTAACTTGCCAACAGACACTCGGGAGAAGTGTATGGTGTTTCCTGAAACATCTAAAAAACAAAGCAACAGAGCCTAGGGCACTTCCACTTATCGTCCTATAGCTTAGGGAAATTAAAATCAAAAAGACACAGCCACCCCAAAGTTTGGGACGCCTCTGTTTACAAGAACCTCATTTACAGTACAAGTTCAACATCGCAGAAAGTGAAAAATGGATAAAGAACTTGTGGTACTTACGTACAATGCAGTATCACTCAGCAATGAAATCTATGTCATCTGGCCCATAGCAGCATAATGAGTGGATTCAGGTACGATGATTCTAACTGAAATAAGTCACACAGAAAAAGAAACATCATAAGATATCACTAATACACGGAATGTAAACTTGGCTACACAGGAACTGAATTCCAAAACAGAACAGGGTCTCAAATTTAGAAAACCAACTTATGCTTGCTTAAGGGGAAAGGTGAGTTGGGGTGCTGCATAAAACCAGAGATTGAAATGAGCACAGATAAAGTTCCTTAAGCCAAATATGGAATAGACAAGAGCTACTCCTTGCTCAACGAAATGGACTCAACACCCCATATTAAACGCCTAAGAATGTACCTGACTAGTAAGTATCTTAAAACCTATGGATTGCTATGTCTCCAAAAGAGAATCAAGCGTGTGTACAGGGGCATAAACGCAGCAGTGATAGGATTGGAGAGGTTCGGTGAGCAAATGAAGACCCTTTGAAGTCATATTGCATGGTACCCATTCCACGGGTTTCAACTACCCAGGTTTAAGGTATTCTTCCTTCAGCTAAAACATGCATGTGGAACCCAGAGTATGATCAACCGTGTGAACGGGAGACGTGTTCAAATATGTCTCAGTATTCCTCCCCTGGTACTCGGGTGCAACATTCCAAACGCTTTACTAACACTCTCCCCACTTGGAGAGTCAGCGCCTTTAACCTCCTGTTTGGCCCAGTTTGCAATTTCTGCGGAAGATGAACAGGAATAGGGAGAACCAATGAGAGACTAGCTGGAGGTGTCTGGACGGGCAAATTTAACTCTCGTTTCCCACCAGGAAGAGGAATTAACCAAAGGCTCAGCCTGCTATGCCGGAACCAGATTAGGGACTGAAGCCATCCTGCGGTGTTGCGGCCAGGTCACAAGAAAGCGAGTTGAAGAAAGGAGCTCACGGGCACTGTAATTCACAAACCTGCAGAGTTATAAATGACAGCTATCATACAAAAATATACTGAAGTAAGGCTGCCAAGAGGACTTGAAAGCGGGGCAGAATTGAAGGAAACCGATTTCAGGAGGTACACTGGAATTGCATTGAAAGCATAGGAAAAGAGGCAGAACGTCCACAATGATGCACTTGGCCAAAAAGGGCGTATGCGTTTTTTCCTGAATATATTCAGGAAAAAACGCATACGCCCTTTTTGGCCAACCAAGCAAGCTTGCAAAGGAAATCTGCACTACAATGAAGTCTCACTTCCCCCCGGTCAAAAGGGCCATCTGCAAAAAGTGTAAAATCCAGAAAGGCAGGACAGGTCATGGAGAACTGGGAGCCTTGTTATGCTGATGGGCGGGATGTAAATTGCCAACAGACACTCGGGAGAAGTGTATGGTGTTTCCTGAAACATCTAAAAAACAAAGCAACAGAGCCTAGGGCACTTCCACTTATGGTCCTATAGCTTAGGGAAATTAAAATGAAAAAGACACAGCCACCCCAAAGTTTGGGACGCCTCTGTTTACAAGAACCTCGTTTACCGTACAAGTTCAATATCACAGAAAGTGAAAAATGGATAAAGAACTTGTGGTACTTACGTACAATGCAGTATCACTCAGCAATGAAATCTATGTCATCAGGCCCGTAGCAGCATAATGAGTGGATTCAGGTACGATGATTCTAACTGAAATAAGTCACACAGAAAAGGAAACATCATAAGATATCACTAATACACGGAATGTAAACTGGGCTACACAGGAACTGAATTCCAAAACAGAACAGGATCTCAAATTTAGAAAACCAACTTATGCTTGCTTAAGGGTAAAGGTGAGTTGGGGTGCTGCATAAAACCAGAGATTGAAAGGAGCACAGATAAAGTTCCTTAAGCCAAATACGGAATAGACAAGAGCTACTCCTTGCTCAACGAAATGGACTCAACACCGCATATTAAACGCCTAAGAATGTACCTGACTCTTAAGTATCTTAAAACCTATGGATTGCTATGTCTCCGAAAGAGAATCAAGCATGTGTACAGGGGCATAAACGCAGCAGTGATAGGATTGGAGAGGTTCGGTGAGCAAATGAAGACCCTTTGAAGTCATATTTCATGGTACCCATTCCACGGGTTTCAACTACCCAGGTTTAAGGTATTCTTCCTTCAGCTATAACATGCATGTGGAACCCAGAGTATGATCAACCGTGTGAACGGGAGACGTGTTCAAATATGTCTCAGTTTTCCTCCCCTGGTACTCGGGTGCAACATTCCAGACGCTTTACTAACACTCTCCCGACTTGTAGAGTCAGTCCCTTTAACCTCCAGTTTGGCCCAGTTTGCAATTTCTGCGGAAGATGAACAGGAATAGGGAGAACCAATGAGAGACTAGCTGGAGGTGTCTGGACGGGCAAATTTAACTCTCGTTTCCCACCAGGAAGAGGAATTAACCAAAGGCTCAGCGTGCCGTGCCGGAACCAGATTAGGGCCTGAAGCCATCCTGCGGTGTTGCGGCCAGGTCACAAGAAAGCGAGTTGAAGAAAGGAGCTCAGGGGCACTGTAATTCACAAACCTGCAGAGTTATAAATGACAGCTATCGTACAAAAATATACTGAAGTAAGGCTGCCAAGAGGACTTGAAAGCGGGGCAGAATTGCAGGAAACCGATTTCAGGAGGTAGACTGGAATTGCATTTCAAGCATAGGAAAAGAGGCAGAACGTCCACAATGATGCACTCGGCCAAAAAGGGCGTATGCGTTTTTTCCTGAATATATTCAGGAAAAAACGCATACGCCCTTTTTGGCCAACCAAGCAAGCTTGCAAAGGAAATCTGCACTACAATGAAGTCTTACTTCCCCCCAGTCAAAAGGGCCATCTGAAAAAAGTGTAAAATCCAGAAAGGCAGGACAGGCCATGGAGAACTGGGAGCCTTGTTATGCTGATGGGCGGGATGTAACTTGCCAACAGACACTCAGGAGAAGTGTATGGTGTTTCCTGAAACATCTAAAAAACAAAGCAACAGAGCCTAGGGCACTTCCACTTATCGTCCTATAGCTTAGGGAAATTAAAATCAAAAAGACACAGCCACCCCAAAGTTTGGGACGCCTCTGTTTACAAGAACCTCATTTACAGTACAAGTTCAACATCGCAGAAAGTGAAAAATGGATAAAGAACTTGTGGTACTTACGTACAATGCAGTATCACTCAGCAATGAAATCTATGTCATCTGGCCCATAGCAGCATAATGAGTGGATTCAGGTACGATGATTCTAACTGAAATAAGTCACACAGAAAAAGAAACATCATAAGATATCACTAATACACGGAATGTAAACTTGGCTACACAGGAACTGAATTCCAAAACAGAACAGGGTCTCAAATTTAGAAAACCAACTTATGCTTGCTTAAGGGGAAAGGTGAGTTGGGGTGCTGCATAAAACCAGAGATTGAAATGAGCACAGATAAAGTTCCTTAAGCCAAATATGGAATAGACAAGAGCTACTCCTTGCTCAACGAAATGGACTCAACACCCCATATTAAACGCCTAAGAATGTACCTGACTAGTAAGTATCTTAAAACCTATGGATTGCTATGTCTCCAAAAGAGAATCAAGCGTGTGTACAGGGGCATAAACGCAGCAGTGATAGGATTGGAGAGGTTCGGTGAGCAAATGAAGACCCTTTGAAGTCATATTGCATGGTACCCATTCCACGGGTTTCAACTACCCAGGTTTAAGGTATTCTTCCTTCAGCTAAAACATGCATGTGGAACCCAGAGTATGATCAACCATGTGAACGGGAGACGTGTTCAAATATGTCTCAGTATTCCTCCCCTGGTACTCGGGTGCAACATTCCAGATGCTTTACTAACACTCTCCCCACTTGGAGAGTCAGCGCCTTTAACCTCCTGTTTGGCCCAGTTTGCAATTTCTGCGGAAGATGAACAGGAATAGGGAGAACCAATGAGAGACTAGCTGGAGGTGTCTGGACGGGCAAATTTAACTCTCGTTTCCCACCAGGAAGAGGAATTAACCAAAGGCTCAGCGTGCTATGCCGGAACCAGATTAGGGACTGAAGCCATCCTGCGGTGTTGCGGCCAGGTCACAAGAAAGCGAGTTGAAGAAAGGAGCTCAGGGGCACTGTAATTCACAAACCTGCAGAGTTATAAATGACAGCTATCATACAAAAATATACTGAAGTAAGGCTGCCAAGAGGACTTGAAAGCGGGGCAGAATTGCAGGAAACCGATTTCAGGAGGTAGACTGGAATTGCATTGAAAGCATAGGAAAAGAGGCAGAACGTCCACAATGATGCACTTGGCCAAAAAGGGCGTATGCGTTTTTTCCTGAATATATTCAGGAAAAAACGTATACGCCCTTTTTGGCCAACCAAGCAAGCTTGCAAAGGAAATCTGCACTACAATGAAGTCTCACTTCCCCCCGGTCAAAAGGGCCATCTGCAAAAAGTGTAAAATCCAGAAAGGCAGGACAGGTCATGGAGAACTGGGAGCCTTGTTATGCTGATGGGCGGGATGTAAATTGCCAACAGACACTCGGGAGAAGTTTATGGTGTTTCCTGAAACATCTAAAAAACAAAGCAACAGAGCCTAGGGCACTTCCACTTATGGTCCTATAGCTTAGGGAAATTAAAATGAAAAAGACACAGCCACCCCAACGTTTGGGACGCCTCTGTTTACAAGAACCTCGTTTACCGTACAAGTTCAATATCACAGAAAGTGAAAAATGGATAAAGAACTTGTGGTACTTACGTACAATGCAGTATCACTCAGCAATGAAATCTATGTCATCAGGCCCGTAGCAGCATAATGAGTGGATTCAGGTACGATGATTCTAACTGAAATAAGTCACACAGAAAAGGAAACATCATAAGATATCACTAATACACGGAATGTAAACTGGGCTACACAGGAACTGAATTCCAAAACAGAACAGGATCTCAAATTTAGAAAACCAACTTATGCTTGCTTAAGGGTAAAGGTGAGTTGGGGTGCTGCATAAAACCAGAGATTGAAATGAGCACAGATAAAGTTCCTTAAGCCAAATACAGAATAGACAAGAGCTACTCCTTGCTCAACGAAATGGACTCAACACCGCATATTAAACGCCTAAGAATGTACCTGACTCTTAAGTATCTTAAAACCTATGGATTGCTATGTCTCAGAAAGAGAATCAAGCATGTGTACAGGGGCATAAACGCAGCAGTGATAGGATTGGAGAGGTTCGGTGAGCAAATGAAGACCCTTTGAAGTCATATTGCATGGTACCCATTCCACGGGTTTCAACTACCCAGGTTTAAGGTATTCTTCCTTCAGCTATAACATGCATGTGGAACCCAGAGTATGATCAACCGTGTGAACGGGAGACGTGTTCAAATATGTCTCAGTTTTCCTCCCCTGGTACTCGGGTGCAACATTCCAGACGCTTTACTAACACTCTCCCCACTTGGAGAGTCAGCGCCTTTAACCTCCTGTTTGGCCCAGTTTGCAATTTCTGCGGAAGATGAACAGGAATAGGGAGAACCAATGAGAGACTAGCTGGAGGTGTCTGGACGGGCAAATTTAACTCTCATTTCCCGCCAGGAAGAGGAAATAACCAAAGGCTCAGAGTGCCGTGCCGGAACCAGATTAGGGCCTGAAGCCATCCTGTGGTGTTGCGGCCAGCTCACAAGAAAAGGAGTTGAAGAAAGGAGCTCAGGGGCACTGTAATTCACAAACCTGCAGAGTTATAAATGACAGCTATCGTCCAAAAATATACTGAAGTAAGGCTGCCAAGAGGACTTGAAAGCGGGGCAGAATTGCAGGAAACCGATTTCAGGAGGTAGACTGGAATTGCATTGAAAGCATAGGAAAAGAGGCAGAACGTCCACAATGATGCACTTGGCCAAAAAGGGCGTATGCGTTTTTTCCTGAATATATTCAGGAAAAAACGTATACGCCCTTTTTGGCCAACCAAGCAAGCTTGCAAAGGAAATCTGCACTACAATGAAGTCTGACTTCCCACCCCCGCCGGTCAAAAGGGCCATCTGAAAAAAGTGTAAAATCCAGAAAGGCAGGACAGGCCATGGAGAACTGGGAGGCTTGTTATGCTGATGGGCGGGATGTAAATTGCCAAGAGCCACTCGGGAGAAGTGTATGGTGTTTCCTGAAACATCTAAAAAACAAAGCAACAGAGCCTAGGGCACTTCCACTTATGGTCCTATAGCTTAGGGAAATTAAAATCAAAAAGATACAGCCACCCCAATGTTTGGAACGCCTCTGTTTACAAGAACCTCGTTTACCGTACAAGTTCAATATCACAGAAAGTGAAAAATGGATAAAGAACTTGTGGTACTTACGTACAATGCAGTATCACTCAGCAGTGAAATCTATGTCATCAGGCCCGTAGCAGCACAATGAGTGGATTCAGGTACGATGATTCTAACTGAAATAAGTCACACAGAAAAAGAAACATCATAAGATATCAGTAATACACGGAATGTAAACTTGGCTACACAGGAACTGAATTACAGAACAGAACAGGGTCTCAAATTTAGAAAACCAACTTATGCTTGTTTAAGGGTAAAGGTGAGTTGGGGTGCTGCATAAAACCAGAGATTGAAATGAGCACAGATAAAGTTCCTTAAGCCAAATATGGAATAGACAAGAGCTACTCCTTGCTCAACGAAATGGACTCAACACCCCATATTAAACGCCTAAGAATGTACCTGACTAGTAAGTATCTTAAAACCTATGGATTGCTATGTCTCCGAAAGAGAATCAAGCATGTGTACAGGGACATAAACGCAGCAGTGATAGGATTGGAGAGGTTTGGTGAGCAAATGAAAACCCTTTGAAGTCATATTGCATGGTACCATTCTACGGGTTTTAACTACCCAGGTTTAAGGTATTCTTCCTTCAGCTAAAACATGCATGTGGAACCTAGAGTATGATCAACCATGTGATCGGGAGACGTGTTCAAATATGTCTCAGTTTTCGTACCCTGGTACTCGGGTGCAACATTCCAGACGCTTTACTAACACTCTCCCGACTTGGAGAGTCAGTCCCTTTAACCTCCTGTTTGGCCCAGTTTGCAATTTCTGCGGAAGATGAACAGGAATAGCGAGAACCAATGAGAGACTAGCTGGAGGTGTCTGGACGGGCAAATTTAACTCTCATTTCCCGCCAGGAAGAGGAAATAACCAAAGGCTCAGCGTGCCGTGCCGGAACCAGATTAGGGCCTGAAGCCATCCTGTGGTGTTGCGGCCTGCTCACAAGAAAAGGAGTTGAAGAAAGGAGCTCAGGGGCACTGTAATTCAAACACCTGCAGAGTTATAAATGACAACTATCGTCCAAAAATATACTGAAGTAAGGCTGCCAAGAGGACTTGAAAGCGGGGCAGAATTGCAGAAAACCGATTTCAGGAGGTAGACTGGAATTGCATTGAAAGCATAGGAAAAGAGGCAGAACGTCCACAATGATGCACTTGGCCAAAAAGGGCGTATGCGTTTTTTCCTGAATATATTCAGGGGAAAACGCATACGCCCTTTTTGGCCAACCAAGCAAGCTTGCAAAGGAAATCTGCACTACAATGAACTCTGACTTCCTCCCCCCCCCCTGGTCAAAAGGGCCATCTGAAAAAAGTGTAAAATCCAGAAAGGCAGGACAGGCCATGGAGAACTGGGAGCCTTGTTATGCTGATGGGCGGGATGTAAATTGCCAACAGACACTCGGGAGAAGTGCATGGTGTTTCCTGAAACATCTAAAAAACAAAGCAACAGAGCCTAGGGCACTTCCACTTATGGTCCTATAGCTTAGGGAAATTAAAATCAAAAAGATACAGCCACCCCAATGTTTGGGACGCCTCTGTTTACAAGAACCTCGTTTACCGTACAAGTTCAATATCACAGAAAGTGAAAAATGGATAAAGAACTTGTGGTACTTACGTACAATGCAGTATCACTCAGCAGTGAAATCTATGTCATCAGGCCCGTAGCAGCACGATGAGTGGATTCAGGTACGATGATTCTAACTGAAATAAGTCACACAGAAAAAGAAACATCATAAGATATCACTAATACACGGAATGTAAACTGGGCTACACAGGAACTGAATTACAGAACAGAACAGGGTCTCAAATTTAGAAAACCAACTTATGCTTGTTTAAGGGTAAAGGTGAGTTGGGGTGCTGCATAAAACCAGAGATTGAAATGAGCACAGATAAAGTTCCTTAAGCCAAATATGGAATAGACAAGAGCTACTCCTTGCTCAACGAAATGGACTCAACACCGCATATTAAACGCCTAAGAATGTACCTGACTCTTAAGTATCTTAAAACCTATGGATTTCTATGTCTCCGAAAGAGAATCAAGCATGTGTACAGGGACATAAATGCAGCAGTGATAGGATTGGAGAGGTTCGGTGAGCAAATGAAGACCCTTTGAAGTCATATTGCATGGTACCAATTCCACGGGTTTCAACTACCCAGGTTTAAGGTATTCCTCCGTCAGCTAAAACATGCATGTGGAACCCAGAGTATGATCAACTATGTGATCGGGAGACGTGTTCAAATATGTCTCAGTTTTCGTACCCTGGTACTCGGGTGCAACATTCCAGATGCTTTACTAACACTCTCCCGACTTGGAGAGTCAGTCCCTTTAACCTCCTGTTTGGCCCAGTTTGCAATTTCTGCGGTAGATGAACAGGAATAGCGAGAACCAATGAGAGACTAGCTGGAGGTGTCTGGACGGGCAAATTTAACTCTCATTTCCCACCAGGAAGAGGAAATAACCAAAGGCTCAGCGTGCCGTGCCGGAACCAGATTAGGGCCTGAAGCCATCCTGCGGTGTTGCGGCCAGCTCACAAGAAAGCGAGTTGAAGAAAGGCGCTCAGGGGCACTGTAATTCACAAACCTGCAGAGTTATAAATGACAGCTATCGTCCAAAAATATACTGAAGTAAGGCTGCCAAGAGGACTTGAAAGCGGGGCAGAATTGCAGGAAACCGATTTCAGGAGGTAGACTGGAATTGCATTGAAAGCATAGGAAAAGAGGCAGAACGTCCACAATGATGCACTTGGCCAAAAAGGGCGTATGCGTTTTTTCCTGAATATATTCAGGAAAAAACGCATACGCCCTTTTTGGCCAACCAAGCAAGCTTGCAAAGGAAATCTGCACTACAATGAAGTCTCACTTCCCCGGGGTCAAAAGGGCCATCTGAAAAAAGTGTAAAATCCAGAAACGCAGAACAGGCCATGGAGAACTGGGAGCCTTGTTATGCTGATGGGCGGGATGTAAATTGCCAACAGACACTCGGGAGAAGTGTATGGTGTTTCCTGAAACATCTAAAAAACAAAGCAACAGAGCCTAGGGCACTTCCACTTATCGTCCTATAGCTTAGGTTAATTAAAATCAAAACGACACAGCCACCCCAAAATTTGGGACACCTCTGTTTACAAGAACCTCATTTACAGTACAAGTTCAACATCGCAGAAAGTGAAAAATGGATAAAGAACTTGTGGTACTTACGTACAATGCAGTATCACTCAGCAATGAAATCTATGTCATCTGGCCCGTAGCAGCATAATGAGTGGATTCAGGTACGATGATTCTAACTGAAATAAGTCACACAGAAAAAGAAACATCATAAGATATCACTAATACACGGAATGTAAACTTGGCTACACAGGAACTGAATTCCAAAACACAACAGGGTCTCAAATTTAGAAAACCAACTTATGCTTGCTTAAGGGGAAAGGTGAGTTGGGGTGCTGCATAAAACCAGAGATTGAAATGAGCACAGATAAAGTTCCTTAAGCCAAATATGGAATAGACAAGAGCTACTCCTTGCTCAACGAAATGGACTCAACACCCCATATTAAACGCCTAAGAATGTACCTGACTAGTAAGTATCTTAAAACCTATGGATTGCTATGTCTCCAAAAGAGAATCAAGCGTGTGTACAGGGGCATAAACGCAGCAGTGATAGGATTGGAGAGGTTCGGTGAGCAAATGAAGACCCTTTGAAGTCATATTGCATGGTACCCATTCCACGGGTTTCAACTACCCAGGTTTAAGGTATTCTTCCTTCAGCTAAAACATGCATGTGGAACCCAGAGTATGATCAACCGTGTCAACGGGAGACGTGTTCAAATATGTCTCAGTATTCCTCCCCTGGTACTCGGGTGAAACATTCCAGACGCTTTACTAACACTCTCCCCACTTGGAGAGTCAGCGCCTTTAACCTCCTGATTGGCCCAGTTTGCAATTTCTGCGGAAGATGAACAGGAATAGGGAGAACCAATGAGAGACTAGCTGGAGGTGTCTGGACGGGCAAATTTAACTCTCGTTTCCCACCAGGAAGAGGAATTAACCAAAGGCTCAGCGTGCCGTGCCGGAACCAGATTAGGGCCTGAAGCCATCCTGCGGTGTTGCGGGCAGGTCACAAGAAAGCGAGTTGAAGAAAGGAACTCAGGGGCACTGTAATTCACAAACCTGCAGAGTTATAAATGACAGCTATCGTCCAAAAATATACTGAAGTAAGGCTGCCAAGAGGACTTGAAAGCGGGGCAGAATTGCAGGAAACCGATTTCAGGAGGTAGACTGGAATTGCATTGAAAGCATAGGAAAAGAGGCAGAACGTCCACAATGATGCACTTGGCCAAAAAGGGCGTATGCGTTTTTTCCTGAATATATTCAGGAAAAAACGCATACGCCCTTTTTGGCCAACCAAGCAAGCTTGCAAAGGAAATCTGCACTACAATGAAGTCTCACTTCCCCCCGGTCAAAAGGGCCATCTGAAAAAAGTGTAAAATCCAGAAAGGCAGGACAGGCCATGGAGAACTGGGAGCCTTGTTATGCTGATGGGCGGGATGTAAATTGCCAACAGACACTCGGGAGAAGTGTATGGTGTTTCCTGAAACATCTAAAAAACAAAGCAACAGAGCCTAGGGCACTTCCACTTATGGTCCTATAGCTTAGGGAAATTAAAATGAAAAAGACACAGCCACCCCAAAGTTTGGGACGCCTCTGTTTACAAGAACCTCGTTTACCGTACAAGTTCAATATCACAGAAAGTGAAAAATGGATAAAGAACTTGTGGTACTTACGTACAATGCAGTATCACTCAGCAATGAAATCTATGTCATCAGGTCCGTAGCAGCATAATGAGTGGATTCAGGTACGATGATTCTAACTGAAATAAGTCACCCAGAAAAGGAAACATCATAAGATATCACTAATACACGGAATGTAAACTGGGCTACACAGGAACTGAATTCCAAAACAGAACAGGGTCTCAAATTTAGAAAACCAACTTATGCTTGCTTAAGGGGAAAGGTGAGTTGGGGTGCTGCATAAAACCAGAGATTGAAATGAGCACAGATAAAGTTCCTTAAGCAAAATATGGAATAGACAAGAGCTACTCCTTGCTCAACGAAATGGACTCAACACCGCATATTAAACGCCTAAGAATGTACCTGACTCTTAAGTATCTTAAAACCTATGGATTGCTATGTCTCCGAAAGAGAATCAAGCATGTGTACAGGGACATAAACGCAGCAGTGATAGGATTGGAGAGGTTCGGTGAGCAAATGAAGACCCTTTGAAGTCATATTGCATGGTACCCATTCCACGGGTCCCAACTACCCAGGTTTAAGGTATTCTTCCTTCAGCTATAACATGCATGTGGAACCCAGAGTATGATCAACCGTGTGAACGGGAGACGTGTTCAAATATGTCTCAGTTTTCCTCCCCTGGTACTCGGGTGCAACATTCCAGACGCTTTACTAACACTCTCCCCACTTGGAGAGTCAGCGCCTTTAACCTCCTGTTTGGCCCAGTTTGCAATTTCTGCGGAAGATGAACAGGAATAGCGAGAACCAATGAGAGACTAGCTGGAGGTGTCTGGACGGGCAAATTTAACTCTCGTTTCCCACCAGGAAGGGGAATTAACCAAAGGCTCAGCGTGCCGTGCCGGAACCAGATTAGGGCCTGAAGCCATCCTGCGGTGTTGCGGCCAGGTCACAAGAAAGCGAGTTGAAGAAAGGAGCTCAGGGGCACTGTAATTCACAAACCTGCAGAGTTATAAATGACAGCTATCGTCCAAAAATATACTGAAGTAAGGCTGCCAAGAGGACTTGAAAGCGGGGCAGAATTGCAGGAAACCGATTTCAGGAGGTAGACTGGAATTGCATTGAAAGCATAGGAAAAGAGGCAGAACGTCCACAATGATGCACTTGGCCAAAAAGGGCGTATGCGTTTTTTCCTGAATATATTCAGGAAAAAACGCATACGCCCTGTTTGGCCAACCAAGCAAGCTTGCAAAGCAAATCTGCACTACAATGAAGTCTCACTTCCCCCCAGTCAAAAGGGCCATCTGAAAAAAGTGTAAAATCCAGAAAGGCAGGACAGGCCATGGAGAACTGGGAGCCTTGTTATGCTGATGGGCGGGATGTAAATTGCCAACAGACACTCGGGAGAAGTGTATGGTGTTTCCTGAAACATCTAAAAAACAAAGCAACAGAGCCTAGGGCACTTCCACTTATGGCCCTATAGCTTAGGGAAATTATAATCAAAACGACACAGCCACCCCAAAGTTTGGGACGCCTCTGTTTACAAGAACCTCGTTTACCGTACAAGTTCAATATCACAGAAAGTGAAAAATGGATAAAGAACTTGTGGTACTTACGTACAATGCAGTATCACTCAGCAGAGAAATCTATGTCATCAGGCCCGTAGCAGCACAATGAGTGGATTCAGGTACGATGATTCTAACTGAAATAAGTCACACAGAAAAAGAAACATCATAAGATATCAGTAATACACGGAATGTAAACTTGGCTACACAGGAACTGAATTACAGAACAGAACAGGGTCTCAAATTTAGAAAACCAACTTATGCTTGCTTAAGGGTAAAGGTGAGTTGGGGTGCTGCATAAAACCAGAGATTGAAATGAGCACAGATAAAGTTCCTTAAGCCAAATACGGAATAGACAAGAGCTACTCCTTGCTCAACGAAATGGACTCAACACCGCATATTAAACGCCTAAGAATGTACCTGACTCTTAAGTATCTTAAAACCTATGGATTGCTATGTCTCCGAAAGAGAATCAAGCATGTGTACAGGGGCATAAACGCAGCAGTGATAGGATTGGAGAGGTTCGGTGAGCAAATGAAGACCCTTTGAAGTCATATTGCATGGTACCCATTCCACGGGTCTCAACTACCCAGGTTTAAGGTATTCTTCCTTCAGCTATAACATGCATGTGGAACCCAGAGTATGATCAACCGTGTGAACGGGAGACGTGTTCAAATATGTCTCAGTTTTCGTACCCTGGTACTCGGGTGCAACATTCCAGACGCTTTACTAACACTCTCCCCACTTGGAGAGTCAGCGCCTTTAACCTCCTGTTTGGCCCAGTTTGCAATTTCTGCGGAAGATGAACAGGAATAGGGAGAACCAATGAGAGACTAGCTGGAGGTGTCTGGACGGGCAAATTTAACTCTCGTTTCCCACCAGGAAGGGGAATTAACCAAAGGCTCAGCGTGCCGTGCCGGAACCAGATTAGGGCCTGAAGCCATCCTGCGGTGTTGCGGCCAGGTCACAAGAAAGCGAGTTGAAGAAAGGAGCTCAGGGGCACTGTAATTCACAAACCTGCAGAGTTATAAATGACAGCTATCGTCCAAAAATATACTGAAGTAAGGCTGCCAAGAGGACTTGAAAGCGGGGCAGAATTGCAGGAAACCGATTTCAGGAGGTAGACTGGAATTGCATTGAAAGCATAGGAAAAGAGGCAGAACGTCCACAATGATGCACTTGGCCAAAAAGGGCGTATGCGTTTTTTCCTGAATATATTCAGGAAAAAACGCATACGCCCTGTTTGGCCAACCAAGCAAGCTTGCAAAGCAAATCTGCACTACAATGAAGTCTCACTTCCCCCCAGTCAAAAGGGCCATCTGAAAAAAGTGTAAAATCCAGAAAGGCAGGACAGGCCATGGAGAACTGGGAGCCTTGTTATGCTGATGGGCGGGATGTAAATTGCCAACAGACACTCGGGAGAAGTGTATGGTGTTTCCTGAAACATCTAAAAAACAAAGCAACAGAGCCTAGGGCACTTCCACTTATGGCCCTATAGCTTAGGGAAATTATAATCAAAACGACACAGCCACCCCAAAGTTTGGGACGCCTCTGTTTACAAGAACCTCGTTTACCGTACAAGTTCAATATCACAGAAAGTGAAAAATGGATAAAGAACTTGTGGTACTTACGTACAATGCAGTATCACTCAGCAGAGAAATCTATGTCATCAGGCCCGTAGCAGCACAATGAGTGGATTCAGGTACGATGATTCTAACTGAAATAAGTCACACAGAAAAAGAAACATCATAAGATATCAGTAATACACGGAATGTAAACTTGGCTACACAGGAACTGAATTACAGAACAGAACAGGGTCTCAAATTTAGAAAACCAACTTATGCTTGCTTAAGGGTAAAGGTGAGTTGGGGTGCTGCATAAAACCAGAGATTGAAATGAGCACAGATAAAGTTCCTTAAGCCAAATACGGAATAGACAAGAGCTACTCCTTGCTCAACGAAATGGACTCAACACCGCATATTAATCGCCTAAGAATGTACCTGACTCTTAAGTATCTTAAAACCTATGGATTGCTATGTCTCCGAAAGAGAATCAAGCATGTGTACAGGGGCATAAACGCAGCAGTGATAGGATTGGAGAGGTTCGGTGAGCAAATGAAGACCCTTTGAAGTCATATTGCATGGTACCCATTCCACGGGTCTCAACTACCCAGGTTTAAGGTATTCTTCCTTCAGCTATAACATGCATGTGGAACCCAGAGTATGATCAACCGTGTGAACGGGAGACGTGTTCAAATATGTCTCAGTTTTCCTCCCCTGGTACTCGGGTGCAACATTCCAGACGCTTTACTAACACTCTCCCCACTTGGAGAGTCAGCGCCTTTAACCTCCTTTTTGGCCCAGTTTGCAATTTCTGCGGAAGATGAACAGGAATAGGGAGAACCAATGAGAGACTAGCTGGAGGTGTCTGGACGGGCAAATTTAACTCTCGTTTCCCACCAGGAAGAGGAATTAACCAAAGGCTCAGCGTGCCGTGCCGGAACCAGATTAGGGCCTGAAGCCATCCTGCGGTGTTGCGGCCAGGTCACAAGAAAGCGAGTTGAAGAAAGGAGCTCAGGGGCACTGTAATTCACAAAACTGCAGAGTTATAAATGACAACTATCGTACAAAAATATACTGAAGTAAGGCTGCCAAGAGGAGTTGAAAGCGGGGCAGAATTGCAGGAAACCGATTTCAGGAGGTAGACTGGAATTGCATTGAAAGCATAGGAAAAGAGGCAGAACGTCCACAGTGATGCACTTGGCCAAAAAGGGCATATGCGTTTTTTCCTGAATATATTCAGGAAAAAACGCATACGCACTTTTTGGCCAACCAAGCAAGCTTGCAAAGAAATCTGCACTACAATGAAGTCTCACTTCCCCCCGGTCAAAAGGGCCATCTGAAAAAAGTGTAAAATCCAGAAAGGCAGGACAGGCCATGGAGAACTGGGAGCCTTGTTATGCTGATGGGCGGGATGTAAATTGCCAACAGACACTCGGGAGAAGTGTATGGTGTTTCCTGAAACATCTAAAAAACAAAGCAACAGAGCCTAGGGCACTTCCACTTATGGTCCTATAGCTTAGGGAAATTAAAATGAAAAAGACACAGACACCCCAAAGTTTGGGACGCCTCTGTTTACAAGAACCTCGTTTACCGTACAAGTTCAATATCACAGAAAGTGAAAAATGGATAAAGAACTTGTGGTACTTACGTACAATGCAGTATCACTCAGCAGTGAAATCTATGTCATCAGGCCCGTAGCAGCACAATGAGTGGATTCAGGTACAATGATTCTAACTGAAATAAGTCACACAGAAAAAGAAACATCATAAGATATCAGTAATACACAGAATGTAAACTTGGCTACACAGGAACTGAATTCCAAAACAGAACAGGGTCTCAAATTTAGAAAACCAACTTATGCTTGTTTAAGGGTAAAGGTGAGTTGGGGTGCTGCATAAAACCAGAGATTGAAATGAGCACAGATAAAGTTCCTTAAGCCAAATATAGACAAGAGCTACTCCTTGCTCAACGAAATGGACTCAACACCGCATATTAAACGCCTAAGAATGTACCTGACTCTTAAGTATCTTAAAACCTATGGATTGCTATGTCTCAGAAAGAGAATCAAGCATGTGTACAGGGGCATAAACGCAGCAGTGATAGGATTGGAGAGGTTCGGTGAGCAAATGAAGACCCTTTGAAGTCATATTGCATGGTACCCATTCCACGGGTTTCAACTACCCAGGTTTAAGGTATTCTTCCTTCAGCTATAACATGCATGTGGAACCCAGAGTATGATCAACCGTGTGAACGGGAGACGTGTTCAAATATGTCTCAGTTTTCCTCCCCTGGTACTCGGGTGCAACATTCCAGACGCTTTACTAACACTCTCCCCACTTGGAGAGTCAGCGCCTTTAACCTCCTGTTTGGCCCAGTTTGCAATTTCTGCGGAAGATGAACAGGAATAGGGAGAACCAATGAGAGACTAGCTGGAGGTGTCTGGACGGGCAAATTTAACTCTCATTTCCCGCCAGGAAGAGGAAATAACCAAAGGCTCAGAGTGCCGTGCCGGAACCAGATTAGGGCCTGAAGCCATCCTGTGGTGTTGCGGCCAGCTCACAAGAAAAGGAGTTGAAGAAAGGAGCTCAGGGGCACTGTAATTCACAAACCTGCAGAGTTATAAATGACAACTATCGTCCAAAAATATACTGAAGTAAGGCTGCCAAGAGGACTTGAAAGCGGGGCAGAATTGCAGGAAACCGATTTCAGGAGGTAGACTGGAATTGCATTGAAAGCATAGGAAAAGAGGCAGAACGTCCACAATGATGCACTTGGCCAAAAAGGGCGTATGCGTTTTTTCCTGAATATATTCAGGAAAAAACGTATACGCCCTTTTTGGCCAACCAAGCAAGCTTGCAAAGGAAATCTGCACTACAATGAAGTCTGACTTCCCACCCCCGCCGGTCAAAAGGGCCATCTGAAAAAAGTGTAAAATCCAGAAAGGCAGGACCGGCCATGGAGAACTGGGAGGCTTGTTATGCTGATGGGCGGGATGTAAATTGCCAACAGACACTCGGGAGAAGTGTATGGTGTTTCCTGAAACATCTAAAAAACAAAGCAACAGAGCCTAGGGCACTTCCACTTATGGTCCTATAGCTTAGGGAAATTAAAATCAAAAAGATACAGCCACCCCAATGTTTGGAACGCCTCTGTTTACAAGAACCTCGTTTACCGTACAAGTTCAATATCACAGAAAGTGAAAAATGGATAAAGAACTTGTGGTACTTACGTACAATGCAGTATCACTCAGCAGTGAAATCTATGTCATCAGGCCCGTAGCAGCACAATGAGTGGATTCAGGTACGATGATTCTAACTGAAATAAGTCACACAGAAAAAGAAACATCATAAGATATCAGTAATACACGGAATGTAAACTTGGCTACACAGGAACTGAATTACAGAACAGAACAGGGTCTCAAATTTAGAAAACCAACTTATGCTTGTTTAAGGGTAAAGGTGAGTTGGGGTGCTGCATAAAACCAGAGATTGAAATGAGCACAGATAAAGTTCCTTAAGCCAAATATGGAATAGACAAGAGCTACTCCTTGCTCAACGAAATGGACTCAACACCCCATATTAAACGCCTAAGAATGTACCTGACTAGTAAGTATCTTAAAACCTATGGATTGCTATGTCTCCGAAAGAGAATCAAGCATGTGTACAGGGACATAAACGCAGCAGTGATAGGATTGGAGAGGTTTGGTGAGCAAATGAAGACCCTTTGAAGTCATATTGCATGGTACCATTCTACGGGTTTTAACTACCCAGGTTTAAGGTATTCTTCCTTCAGCTAAAACATGCATGTGGAACCTAGAGTATGATCAACCATGTGATCGGGAGACGTGTTCAAATATGTCTCAGTTTTCGTTACCCTGGTACTCGGGTGCAACATTCCAGACGCTTTACTAACACTCTCCCGACTTGGAGAGTCAGTCCCTTTAACCTCCTGTTTGGCCCAGTTTGCAATTTCTGCGGAAGATGAACAGGAATAGCGAGAACCAATGAGAGACTAGCTGGAGGTGTCTGGACGGGCAAATTTAACTCTCATTTCCCACCAGGAAGAGGAAATAACCAAAGGCTCAGCGTGCCGTGCCGGAACCAGATTAGGGCCTGAAGCCATCCTGCGGTGTTGCGGCCAGCTCACAAGAAAACGAGTTGAAGAAAGGAGCTCAGGGGCACTGTAATTCACAAACCTGCAGAGTTATAAATGACAACTATCGTCCAAAAATATACTGAAGTAAGGCTACCAAGAGGACTTGAAAGCGGAGCAGAATTGCAGGAAACCGATTTCAGGAGGTAGACTGGAATTGCATTGAAAGCATAGGAAAAGAGGCAGAACGTCCACAATGATGCACTTGGCCAAAAAGGGCGTATGCGTTTTTTCCTGAATATATTCAGGAAAAAACGCATACGCACTTTTTGGGCAACCAAGCAAGCTTGCAAAGGAAATCTGCACTACAATGAAGTCTCACTTCCCCCCGGTCAAAAGGGTCATTTGAAAAAAGTGTAAAATCCAGAAAGGCAGGACAGGCCATGGAGAACTGGGAGCCTTGTTATGCTGATGGGCGGGATGTAAATTGCCAACAGACACTCGGGAGAAGTGTATGGTGTTTCCTGAAACATCTAAAAAACAAAGCAACAGAGCCTAGGGCACTTCCACTTATGGTCCTATAGCTTAGGGAAATTAAAATCAAAAAGATACAGCCACCCCAATGTTTGGGACGCCTCTGTTTACAAGAACCTCATTTACCGTACAAGTTCAATATCACAGAAAGTGAAAAATGGATAAAGAACTTGTGGTACTTACGTACAATGCAGTATCACTCAGCAGTGAAATCTATGTCATCAGGCCCGTAGCAGCACAATGAGTGGATTCAGGTACGATGATTCTAACTGAAATAAGTCACACAGAAAAAGAAACATCATAAGATATCAGTAATACACGGAATGTAAACTTGGCTACACAGGAACTGAATTACAGAACAGAACAGGGTCTCAAATTTAGAAAACCAACTTATGCTTGTTTAAGGGTAAAGGTGAGTTGGGGTGCTGCATAAAACCAGAGATTGAAATGAGCACAGATAAAGTTCCTTAAGCCAAATATGGAATAGACAAGAGCTACTCCTTGCTCAACGAAATGGACTCAACACCGCATATTAAACGCCTAAGAATGTACCTGACTCTTAAGTATCTTAAAACCTATGGATTGCTATGTCTCCGAAAGAGAATCAAGCATGTGTACAGGGACATAAACGCAGCAGTGATAGGATTGGAGAGGTTCGGTGAGCAAATGAAGACCCTTTGAAGTCATATTGCATGGTACCCATTCCACGGGTTTCAAATACCCAGGTTTAAGGTATTCTTCCTTCAGCTAAAACATGCATGTGGAACCTAGAGTATGATCAACCATGTGATCGGGAGACGTGTTCAAATATGTCTCAGTTTTCGTACCCTGGTACTCGGGTGCAACATTCCAGACGCTTTATTAACACTCTCCCGACTTGGAGAGTCAGTCCCTTTAACCTCCTGTTTGGCCCAGTTTGCAATTTCTGTGGAAGATGAACAGGAATAGCGAGAACCAATGAGAGACTAGCTGGAGGTGTCTGGACGGGCAAATTTAACTCTCATTTCCCACCAGGAAGAGGAAATAACCAAAGGCTCAGCGTGCCGTGCCGGAACAAGATTAGGGCCTGAATCCATCCTGCGGTGTTGCGGCCAGGTCACAAGAAAGCGAGTTGAAGAAAGGGGCTCAGGGGCACTGTAATTCACAAACCTGCAGAGTTTTAAATGACAGCTATCGTCCAAAAATATACTGAAGTAAGGCTGCCAAGAGGACTTGAAAGCGGGGCAGAATTGCAGGAAACCGATTTCAGGAGGTAGACTGGAATTGCATTGAAAGCATAGGAAAAGAGGCAGAACGTCCACAATGATGCACTTGGCCAAAAAGGGCGTATGCGTTTTTTCCTGAATATATTCAGGAAAAAACGCATACGCCCTTTTTGGCCAACCAAGCAAGCTTGCAAAGGAAATCTGCACTACAATGAAGTCTCACTTCCCCCCGGTCAAAAGGGCCATCTGAAAAATGTGTAAAATCCAGAAAGGCAGGACAGGCCATGGAGAACTGGGAGCCTTGTTATGCTGATGGGCGGGATGTAAATTGCCAACAGACACTTGGGAGAAGTGTATGGTGTTTCCTGAAACATCTAAAAAACAAAGCAACAGAGCCTAGGGCACTTCCACTTATGGTCCTATAGCTTAGGGAAATTAAAATCAAAAAGATACAGCCACCCCAATGTTTGGGACGCCTCTGTTTACAAGAACCTCGTTTACCATACAAGTTCAATATCACAGAAAGTGAAAAATGGATAAAGAACTTGTGGTACTTATGTACAATGCAGTATCACTCAGCAGTGAAATCTATGTCATCAGGCCCGTAGCAGCACAATGAGTGGATTCAGGTACGATGATTCTAACTGAAATAAGTCACACAGAAAAAGAAACATCATAAGATATCAGTAATACACGGAATGTAAACTTGGCTACACAGGAACTGAATTACAGAACAGAACAGGGTCTCAAATTTAGAAAACCAACTTATGCTTGTTTAAGGGTAAAGGTGAGTTGGGGTGCTGCATAAAACCAGAGATTGAAATGAGCACAGATAAAGTTCCTTAAGCCAAATATGGAATAGACAAGAGCTACTCCTTGCTCAACGAAATGGACTCAACACCGCATATTAAACGCCTAAGAATGTACCTGACTCTTAAGTATCTTAAAACCTATGGATTGCTATGTCTCCGAAAGAGAATCAAGCATGTGTACAGGGACATAAACGCAGCAGTGATAGGATTGGAGAGGTTCGGTGAGCAAATGAAGACCCTTTGAAGTCATATTTCATGGTACCCATTCCACGGGTCTCAACTCTCCAGGTTTAAGGTATTCTTCCTTCAGCTAAAACATGCATGTGGAACCCAGAGTATGATCAATCGTGTGAACGGGAGACGTGTTCAAATATGTCTCAGTTTTCCTCCCCTGGTACTCGGGTGCAACATTCCAGACGCTTTACTAACACTCTCCCCACTTGGAGAGTCAGCGCCTTTAACCTCCTGTTTGGCCCAGTTTGCAATTTCTGCGGAAGATGAACAGGAATAGCGAGAACCAATGAGAGACTAGCTGGAGGTGTCTGGACGGGCAAATTTAACTCTCATTTCCCACCAGGAAGAGGAAATAACCAAAGGCTCAGCGTGCCGTGCCGGAACCAGATTAGGGCCTGAAGCCATCCTGCGGTGTTGCGGCCAGCTCACAAGAAAGCAAGTTGAAGAAAGGAGCTCAGGGGCACTGTAATTCACAAACCTGCAGAGTTATAAATGACAGCTATCGTCCAAAAATATACTGAAGTAAGGCTGCCAAGAGGACTTGAAAGCGGGGCAGAATTGCAGGAAACCGATTTCAGGAGGTAGACTGGAATTGCATTGAAAGCATAGGAAAAGAGGCAGAACGTCCACAATGATGCACTTGGCCAAAAAGGGCGTATGCGTTTTTTCCTGAATATATTCAGGAAAAAACGCATACGCCCTTTTTGGCCAACCAAGCAAACTTGCAAAGGAAATCTGCACTACAATGAAGTCTCACTTCCCCCCGGTCAAAAGGGCCATCTGAAAAAGGTGTAAAATCCAGAAAGGCAGGACAGGCCATGGAGAACTGGGAGCCTTGTTATGCTGATGGGCGGGATGTAAATTGCCAACAGACACTCGGGAGAAGTGTATGGTGTTTCCTGAAACATCTAAAAAACAAAGCAACAGAGCCTAGGGCACTTCCACTTATGGCCCTTAGCTTAGGGAAATTAAAATCAAAACGACACAGCCACCCCAAAGTTGGGGACGCCTCTGTTTACAAGAACCTCGTTTACCGTACAAGTTCAATATCACAGAAAGTGAAAAATGGATAAAGAACTTGTGGTACTTACGTACAATGCAGTATCACTCAGCAGTGAAATCTATGTCATCAGGCCCGTAGCAGCACAATGAGTGGATTCAGGTACGATGATTCTAACTGAAATAAGTCACACAGAAAAAGAAACATCATAAGATATCAGTAATACACGGAATGTAACTTGGCTACACAGGAACTGAATTACAGAACAGAACAGGGACTCAAATTTAGAAAACCAACTTATGCTTGCTTAAGGGTAAATGTGAGTTGGGATGCTGCATAAAAGCAGAGATTGAAATGAGCACAGATAAAGTTCCTTAAGCCAAATATGGAATAGACAAGAGCTACTCCTTGCTCAACGAAATGGATTCAACACCGCATATTAAACGCCTAAGAATGTACCTGACTCTTAAGTATCTTAAAACCTATGGATTGCTATGTCTCCGAAAGAGAATCAAGCATGTGTACAGGGACATAAACGCAGCAGTGATAGGATTGGAGAGGTTCGGTGAGCAAATGAAGACCCTTTGAAGTCATACTGCATGGTACCCATTCCACGGGTTTCAACTACCCAGGTTTAAGGTATTCTTCCTTCAGCTAAAACATGCATGTGGAACCTAGAGTATGATCAACCATGTGATCGGGAGACGTGTTCAAATATGTCTCAGTTTTCGTACCCTGGTACTCGGGTGCAACATTCCAGACGCTTTACTAACACTCTCCCGACTTGGAGAGTCAGTCCCTTTAACCTCCTGTTTGGCCCAGTTTGCAATTTCTGCGGAAGATGAACAGGAATAGCGAGAACCAATGAGAGACTAGCTGGAGGTGTCTGGACGGGCAAATTTAACTCTCATTTCCCACCAGGAAGAGGAAATAACCAAAGGCTCAGCGTGCCGTGCCGGAACCAGATTAGGGCCTGAAGCCATCCTGCGGTGTTGCGGCCAGCTCACAAGAAAACGAGTTGAAGAAAGGAGCTCAGGGGCAGTGTAATTCACAAACCTGCAGAGTTATAAATGACAACTATCGTCCAAAAATATACTGAAGTAAGGCTACCAAGAGGACTTGAAAGCGGAGCAGAATTGCAGGAAACCGATTTCAGGAGGTAGACTGGAATTGCATTGAAAGCATAGGAAAAGAGGCAGAACGTCCACAATGATGCACTTGGCCAAAAAGGGCGTATGCGTTTTTTCCTGAATATATTCAGGAAAAAACGCATACGCACTTTTTGGGCAACCAAGCAAGCTTGCAAAGGAAATCTGCACTACAATGAAGTCTCACTTCCCCCCGGTCAAAAGGGTCATTTGAAAAAAGTGTAAAATCCAGAAAGGCAGGACAGGCCATGGAGAACTGGGAGCCTTGTTATGCTGATGGGCGGGATGTAAATTGCCAACAGACACTCGGGAGAAGTGTATGGTGTTTCCTGAAACATCTAAAAAACAAAGCAACAGAGCCTAGGGCACTTCCACTTATGGTCCTATAGCTTAGGGAAATTAAAATCAAAAAGATACAGCCACCCCAATGTTTGGGACGCCTCTGTTTACAAGAACCTCATTTACCGTACAAGTTCAATATCACAGAAAGTGAAAAATGGATAAAGAACTTGTGGTACTTACGTACAATGCAGTATCACTCAGCAGTGAAATCTATGTCATCAGGCCCGTAGCAGCACAATGAGTGGATTCAGGTACGATGATTCTAACTGAAATAAGTCACACAGAAAAAGAAACATCATAAGATATCAGTAATACACGGAATGTAAACTTGGCTACACAGGAACTGAATTACAGAACAGAACAGGGTCTCAAATTTAGAAAACCAACTTATGCTTGTTTAAGGGTAAAGGTGAGTTGGGGTGCTGCATAAAACCAGAGATTGAAATGAGCACAGATAAAGTTCCTTAAGCCAAATATGGAATAGACAAGAGCTACTCCTTGCTCAACGAAATGGACTCAACACCGCATATTAAACGCCTAAGAATGTACCTGACTCTTAAGTATCTTAAAACCTATGGATTGCTATGTCTCCGAAAGAGAATCAAGCATGTGTACAGGGACATAAACGCAGCAGTGATAGGATTGGAGAGGTTCGGTGAGCAAATGAAGACCCTTTGAAGTCATATTGCATGGTACCCATTCCACGGGTTTCAAATACCCAGGTTTAAGGTATTCTTCCTTCAGCTAAAACATGCATGTGGAACCTAGAGTATGATCAACCATGTGATCGGGAGACGTGTTCAAATATGTCTCAGTTTTCGTACCCTGGTACTCGGGTGCAACATTCCAGACGCTTTATTAACACTCTCCCGACTTGGAGAGTCAGTCCCTTTAACCTCCTGTTTGGCCCAGTTTGCAATTTCTGTGGAAGATGAACAGGAATAGCGAGAACCAATGAGAGACTAGCTGGAGGTGTCTGGACGGGCAAATTTAACTCTCATTTCCCACCAGGAAGAGGAAATAACCAAAGGCTCAGCGTGCCGTGCCGGAACAAGATTAGGGCCTGAATCCATCCTGCGGTGTTGCGGCCAGGTCACAAGAAAGCGAGTTGAAGAAAGGGGCTCAGGGGCACTGTAATTCACAAACCTGCAGAGTTTTAAATGACAGCTATCGTCCAAAAATATACTGAAGTAAGGCTGCCAAGAGGACTTGAAAGCGGGGCAGAATTGCAGGAAACCGATTTCAGGAGGTAGACTGGAATTGCATTGAAAGCATAGGAAAAGAGGCAGAACGTCCACAATGATGCACTTGGCCAAAAAGGGCGTATGCGTTTTTTCCTGAATATATTCAGGAAAAAACGCATACGCCCTTTTTGGCCAACCAAGCAAGCTTGCAAAGGAAATCTGCACTACAATGAAGTCTCACTTCCCCCCGGTCAAAAGGGCCATCTGAAAAATGTGTAAAATCCAGAAAGGCAGGACAGGCCATGGAGAACTGGGAGCCTTGTTATGCTGATGGGCGGGATGTAAATTGCCAACAGACACTTGGGAGAAGTGTATGGTGTTTCCTGAAACATCTAAAAAACAAAGCAACAGAGCCTAGGGCACTTCCACTTATGGTCCTATAGCTTAGGGAAATTAAAATCAAAAAGATACAGCCACCCCAATGTTTGGGACGCCTCTGTTTACAAGAACCTCGTTTACCATACAAGTTCAATATCACAGAAAGTGAAAAATGGATAAAGAACTTGTGGTACTTATGTACAATGCAGTATCACTCAGCAGTGAAATCTATGTCATCAGGCCCGTAGCAGCACAATGAGTGGATTCAGGTACGATGATTCTAACTGAAATAAGTCACACAGAAAAAGAAACATCATAAGATATCAGTAATACACGGAATGTAAACTTGGCTACACAGGAACTGAATTACAGAACAGAACAGGGTCTCAAATTTAGAAAACCAACTTATGCTTGTTTAAGGGTAAAGGTGAGTTGGGGTGCTGCATAAAACCAGAGATTGAAATGAGCACAGATAAAGTTCCTTAAGCCAAATATGGAATAGACAAGAGCTACTCCTTGCTCAACGAAATGGACTCAACACCGCATATTAAACGCCTAAGAATGTACCTGACTCTTAAGTATCTTAAAACCTATGGATTGCTATGTCTCCGAAAGAGAATCAAGCATGTGTACAGGGACATAAACGCAGCAGTGATAGGATTGGAGAGGTTCGGTGAGCAAATGAAGACCCTTTGAAGTCATATTTCATGGTACCCATTCCACGGGTCTCAACTCTCCAGGTTTAAGGTATTCTTCCTTCAGCTAAAACATGCATGTGGAACCCAGAGTATGATCAATCGTGTGAACGGGAGACGTGTTCAAATATGTCTCAGTTTTCCTCCCCTGGTACTCGGGTGCAACATTCCAGACGCTTTACTAACACTCTCCCCACTTGGAGAGTCAGCGCCTTTAACCTCCTGTTTGGCCCAGTTTGCAATTTCTGCGGAAGATGAACAGGAATAGCGAGAACCAATGAGAGACTAGCTGGAGGTGTCTGGACGGGCAAATTTAACTCTCATTTCCCACCAGGAAGAGGAAATAACCAAAGGCTCAGCGTGCCGTGCCGGAACCAGATTAGGGCCTGAAGCCATCCTGCGGTGTTGCGGCCAGCTCACAAGAAAGCAAGTTGAAGAAAGGAGCTCAGGGGCACTGTAATTCACAAACCTGCAGAGTTATAAATGACAGCTATCGTCCAAAAATATACTGAAGTAAGGCTGCCAAGAGGACTTGAAAGCGGGGCAGAATTGCAGGAAACCGATTTCAGGAGGTAGACTGGAATTGCATTGAAAGCATAGGAAAAGAGGCAGAACGTCCACAATGATGCACTTGGCCAAAAAGGGCGTATGCGTTTTTTCCTGAATATATTCAGGAAAAAACGCATACGCCCTTTTTGGCCAACCAAGCAAACTTGCAAAGGAAATCTGCACTACAATGAAGTCTCACTTCCCCCCGGTCAAAAGGGCCATCTGAAAAAGGTGTAAAATCCAGAAAGGCAGGACAGGCCATGGAGAACTGGGAGCCTTGTTATGCTGATGGGCGGGATGTAAATTGCCAACAGACACTTGGGAGAAGTGTATGGTGTTTCCAGAAACATCTAAGAAACAAAGCAACAGAGCCTAGGGCACTTTCACTTATGGTCCTATAGTTTAGGGAAATTAAAATCAAAAAGACACAGCCACCCCAATGTTTGGGACGCCACTGTTTACAAGAAC
Organism: Globicephala melas; assembly: GCF_963455315.2. Classification (NCBI taxonomy): domain Eukaryota; kingdom Metazoa; phylum Chordata; class Mammalia; order Artiodactyla; family Delphinidae; genus Globicephala; species Globicephala melas. The sequence continues at coordinate 947,856 of NW_027207249.1, read as the reverse complement.
CTCGTTTACCGTACAAGTTCAATATCACAGAAAGTGAAAAATGGATAAAGAACTTGTGGTACTTACGTACAATGCAGTATCACTCAGCAATGAAATCTATGTCATCAGGCCCGTAGCAGCATAATGAGTGGATTCAGGTATGATGATTCTAACTGAAATAAGTCACACAGAAAAAGAAACATCATAAGATATCACTAATACACGGAATGTAAACTTGGCTACACAGGAACTGAATTCCAAAACACAACAGGGTCTCAAATTTAGAAAACCAACTTATGCTTGCTTAAGGGTAAAGGTGAGTTGGGGTGCTGCATAAAACCAGAGATTGAAATGAGCACAGATAAAGTTCCTTAAGCCAAATATGGAATAGACAAGAGCTACTCCTTGCTCAATGAAATGGACTCAACACCCCATATTAAACGCCTAAGAATGTACCTTACTAGTAAGTATCTTAAAACCTATGGATTGCTATGTCTCCAAAAGAGAATCAAGCGTGTGTACAGGGGCATAAACGCAGCAGTGATAGGATTGGAGAGGTTCGGTGAGCAAATGAAGACCCTTTGAAGTCATATTGCATGGTACCCATTCCACGGGTTTCAACTACCCACGTTTAAGGTATTCTTCCTTCAGCTAAAACATGCATGTGGAACCCAGAATATGATCAACCGTGTGATCGGGAGACCTGTTCAAATATGTCTCAGTTTTCGTACCCTGGTACTCGGGTGCAACATTCCAGACGCTTTACTAACACTCTCCCAACTTGGAGAGTCAGTCCCTTTAACCTCCTGTTTGGCCCAGTTTGCAATTTCTGCGGAAGATGAACAGGAATAGCGAGAACCAATGAGAGACTAGCTGGAGGTGTCTGGACGGGCAAATTTAACTCTCATTTCCCACCAGGAAGAGGAATTAACCAAAGGCTCGGCATGCCGTGCCGGAACCAGATTAGGGCCTTAAGCCATCCTGTGGTGTTGCGGCCAGCTCACAAGAAAGCGAGTTGAAGAAAGGAGCTCAGGGGCACTGTAATTCACAAACCTGCAGAGTTATAAATGACAATTATCGTCCAAAAATATACTGAAGTAAGGCTGCCAAGAGGACTTGAAAGCGGGGCAGAATTGCAGGAAACCGATTTCAGGAGGTACACTGGAATTGCATTGAAAGCATAGGAAAAGAGGCAGAACGTCCACAATGATGCACTTGGCCAAAAAGGACGTATGCGTTTTTTCCTGAATATATTCAGGAAAAAACGCATACGCACTTTTTGGCCAACCAAGCAAACTTGCAAAGGAAATCTGCACTACAATGAAGTCTCACTTCCCCCCAGTCAAAAGGGCCATCTGAAAAAAGTGTAAAATCCAGAAAGGCAGGACAGGCCATGGAGAACTGGGAGCCTTGTTATGCTGATGGGCGGGATGTAAATTGCCAACAGACACTCGGGAGAAGTGTATGGTGTTTCCTGAAACATCTAAAAAACAAAGCAACAGAGCCTAGGGCACTTCCACTTATGGCCCTATAGCTTAGGGAAATTAAAATCAAAACGACACAGCCACCCCAAAGTTTGGGACGCCTCTGTTTACAAGAACCTCGTTTACCGTACAAGTTCAATATCACAGAAAGTGAAAAATGGATAAAGAACTTGTGGTACTTACGTACAATGCAGTATCACTCAGCAGTGAAATCTATGTCATCAGGCCCGTAGCAGCACAATGAGTGGATTCAGGTACGATGATTCTAACTGAAATAAGTCACACAGAAAAAGAAACATCATAAGATATCAGTAATACACGGAATGTAAACTTGGCTACACAGGAACTGAATTACAGAACAGAACAGGGTCTCAAATTTAGAAAACCAACTTATGCTTGTTTAACGGTAAAGGTGAGTTGGGGTGCTGCATAAAACCAGAGATTGAAATGAGCACAGATAAAGTTCCTTAAGCCAAATATGGAATAGACAAGAGCTACTCCTTGCTCAACGAAATGGACTCAACACCCCATATTAAACGCCTAAGAATGTACCGTACTAGTAAGTATCTTAAAACCTATGGTTTGCTGTGTCTCCAAAAGAGAATCAAGCGTGTGTACAGGGGCATAAACGCAGCAGTGATAGGATTGGAGAGGTTTGGTGAGCAAATGAAGACCCTTTGAAGTCATATTGCATGGTACCCATTCCACGGGTTTCAACTACCCACGTTTCAGGTATTCTTCCTTCAGCTAAAACATGCATGTGGAACCCAGAGTATGATCAACCGTGTGATCGGGAGACCTGTTCAAATATGTCTCAGTTTTCGTACCCTGGTACACGGGTGCAACATTCCAGACGCTTTACTAACACTCTCCCGACTTGGAGAGTCAGTCCCTTTAACCTCCTGTTTGGCCCAGTTTGCAATTTCTGCAGAAGATGAACAGGAATAGCAAGAACCAATGAGAGACTAGCTGGAGGTCTCTGGACGGGCAAATTTAACTCTCATTTCCCACCAGGAAGAGGAATTAACCAAAGGCTCGGCGTGCCGTGCCGGAACCAGATTAGGGCCTGAAGCCATCCTGCGGTGTTGCGGCCAGCTCACAAGAAAGCGAGTTGAAGAAAGGAGCTCAGGGGCACTGTAATTCACAAACCTGCAGAGTTATAAATGACAACTATCGTCCAAAAATATACTGAAGTAAGGCTGCCAAGAGGACTTGAAAGCGGGGCAGAATTGCAGGAAACCGATTTCAGGAGGTACACTGGAATTGCATTGAAAGCATAGGAAAAGAGGCAGAACGTCCACAATGATGCACTTGGCCAAAAAGGACGTATGCGTTTTTTCCTGAATATATTCAGGAAAAAACGCATACGCCCTTTTTGGCCAACCAAGCAAACTTGCAAAGGAAATCTGCACTACAATGAAGTCTCACTTCCCCCCGGTCAAAAGGGCCATCTGAAAATAGTGTAAAATCCAGAAAGGCAGGACAGGCCATGGAGAACTGGGAGCCTTGTTATGCTGATGGGCGGGATGTAAATTGCCAACAGACACTCGGGAGAAGTGTATGGTGTTTCCTGAAACATCTAAAAAACAAAGCAACAGAGCCTAGGGCACTTCCACTTATGGCCCTATAGCTTAGGGAAATTAAAATCAAAACGACAAAGCCACCCCAAAGTTTGGGACGCCTCTGTTTACAAGAACCTCGTTTACCGTACAAGTTCAATATCACAGAAAGTGAAAAATGGATAAAGAACTTGTGGTACTTACGTACAATGCAGTATCACTCAGCAGTGAAATCTATGTCATCAGGCCCGTAGCAGCACAATGAGTGGATTCAGGTACGATGATTCTAACTGAAATAAGTCACACAGAAAAAGAAACATCATAAGATATCAGTAATACACGGAATGTAAACTTGGCTACACAGGAACTGAATTACAGAACAGAACAGGGACTCAAATTTAGAAAACCAACTTATGCTTGCTTAAGGGTAAAGGTGAGTTGGGATGCTGCATAAAAGCAGAGATTGAAATGAGCACAGATAAAGTTCCTTAAGCCAAATATGGAATAGACAAGAGCTACTCCTTGCTCAACGAAATGGACTCAACACCCCATATTAAACGCCTAAGAATGTACCTGTTTCTTAAGTATCTTAAAACCTATGGATTGCTATGTCTCCGAAAGAGAATCAAGCATGTGTACAGGGGCATAAACGCAGCAGTGATAGGATTGGAGAGGTTCGGTGAGCAAATGAAGACCCTTTGAAGTCATACTGCATGGTACCCATTCCACGGGTTTCAACTACCCAGGTTTAAGGTATTCTTCCTTCAGCTAAAACATGCATGTGGAACCTAGAGTATGATCAACCATGTGATCGGGAGACGTGTTCAAATATGTCTCAGTTTTCGTACCCTGGTACTCGGGTGCAACATTCCAGACGCTTTACTAACACTCTCCCGACTTGGAGAGTCAGTCCCTTTAACCTCCTGTTTGGCCCAGTTTGCAATTTCTGCGGAAGATGAACAGGAATAGCGAGAACCAATGAGAGACTAGCTGGAGGTGTCTGGACGGGCAAATTTAACTCTCATTTCCCACCAGGAAGAGGAAATAACCAAAGGCTCAGCGTGCCGTGCCGGAACAAGATTAGGGCCTGAAGCCATCCTGCGGTGTTGCGGCCAGCTCACAAGAAAACGAGTTGAAGAAAGGGGCTCAGGGGCACTGTAATTCACAAACCTGCAGAGTTATAAATGACAGCTATCGTCCAAAAATATACTGAAGTAAGGCTGCCAAGAGGACTTGAAAGCGGGGCAGAATTGCAGGAAACCGATTTCAGGAGGTAGACTGGAATTGCATTGAAAGCATAGGAAAAGAGGCAGAACGTCCACAATGATGCACTTGGCCAAAAAGGGCGTATGCGTTTTTTCCTGAATATATTCAGGAAAAAACGCATACGCCCTTTTTGGCCAACCAAGCAAGCTTGCAAAGGAAATCTGCACTACAATGAAGTCTCACTTCCCCCCGGTCAAAAGGGCCATCTGAAAAAAGTGTAAAATCCAGAAAGGCAGGACAGGCCATGGAGAACTGGGAGCCTTGTTATGCTGATGGGCGGGATGTAAATTGCCAACAGACACTTGGGAGAAGTGTATGGTGTTTCCTGAAACATCTAAAAAACAAAGCAACAGAGCCTAGGGCACTTCCACTTATGGTCCTATAGCTTAGGGAAATTAAAATCAAAAAGATACAGCCACCCCAATGTTTGGGACGCCTCTGTTTACAAGAACCTCGTTTACCGTACAAGTTCAATATCACAGAAAGTGAAAAATGGATAAAGAACTTGTGGTACTTATGTACAATGCAGTATCACTCAGCAGTGAAATCTATGTCATCAGGCCCGTAGCAGCACAATGAGTGGATTCAGGTACGATGATTCTAACTGAAATAAGTCACACAGAAAAAGAAACATCATAAGATATCAGTAATACACGGAATGTAAACTTGGCTACACAGGAACTGAATTACAGAACAGAACAGGGTCTCAAATTTAGAAAACCAACTTATGCTTGTTTAAGGGTAAAGGTGAGTTGGGGTGCTGCATAAAACCAGAGATTGAAATCAGCACAGATAAAGTTCCTTAAGCCAAATATGGAATAGACAAGAGCTACTCCTTGCTCAACGAAATGGACTCAACACCGCATATTAAACGCCTAAGAATGTACCTGACTCTTAAGTATCTTAAAACCTATGGATTGCTATGTCTCCGAAAGACAATCAAGCATGTGTACAGGGACATAAACGCAGCAGTGATAGGATTGGAGAGGTTCGGTGAGCAAATGAAGACCCTTTGAAGTCATATTTCATGGTACCCATTCCACGGGTCTCAACTCTCCAGGTTTAAGGTATTCTTCCTTCAGCTAAAACATGCATGTGGAACCCAGAGTATGATCAATCGTGTGAACGGGAGACGTGTTCAAATATGTCTCAGGTTTCGTACCCTGGTACTTGGGTGCAACATTCCAGACGCTTTACTAACACTCTCCCCACTTGGAGAGTCAGCGCCTTTAACCTCCTGTTTGGCCCAGTTTGCAATTTCTGCGGAAGATGAACAGGAATAGCAAGAACCAATGAGAGACTAGCTGGAGGTGTCTGGACGGGCAAATTTAACTCTCATTTCCCACCAGGAAGAGGAAATAACCAAAGGCTCAGCGTGCCGTGCCGGAACCAGATTAGGGCCTGAAGCCATCCTGCGGTGTTGCGGCCAGCTCACAAGAAAGCAAGTTGAAGAAAGGAGCTCAGGGGCACTGTAATTCACAAACCTGCAGAGTTATAAATGACAGCTATCGTCCAAAAATATACTGAAGTAAGGCTGCCAAGAGGACTTGAAAGCGGGGCAGAATTGCAGGAAACCGATTTCAGGAGGTAGACTGGAATTGCATTGAAAGCATAGGAAAAGAGGCAGAACGTCCACAATGATGCACTTGGCCAAAAAGGGCGTATGCGTTTTTTCCTGAATATATTCAGGAAAAAACGCATACGCCCTTTTTGGCCAACCAAGCAAACTTGCAAAGGAAATCTGCACTACAATGAAGTCTCACTTCCCCCCGGTCAAAAGGGCCATCTGAAAAAGGTGTAAAATCCAGAAAGGCAGGACAGGCCATGGAGAACTGGGAGCCTTGTTATGCTGATGGGCGGGATGTAAATTGCCAACAGACACTCGGGAGAAGTGTATGGTGTTTCCAAAAACATCTAAGAAACAAAGCAACAGAGCCTAGGGCACTTTCACTTATGGTCCTATAGCTTAGGGAAATTAAAATCAAAACGACACAGCCACCCCAAAGTTTGGGACGCTACTGTTTACAAGAACCTCGTTTACCGTACAAGTTCAATATCACAGAAAGTGAAAAATGGATAAAGAACTTGTGGTACTTACGTACAATGCAGTATCACTCAGCAATGAAATCTATGTCATCAGACCCGTAGCAGCATAATGAGTGGATTCAGGTATGATGATTCTAACTGAAATAAGTCACACAGAAAAAGAAACATCATAAGATATCAGTAATACACGGAATGTAAACTTGGCTACACAGGAACTGAATTACAGAACAGAACAGGGTCTCAAATTTAGAAAACCAACTTATGCTTGTTTAAGGGTAAAGGTGAGTTGGGGTGCTGCATAAAACCAGAGATTGAAATGAGCACAGATAAAGTTCCTTAAGCCAAATATGGAATAGACAAGAGCTACTCCTTGCTCAACGAAATGGACTCAACACCCCATATTAAACGTCTAAGAATGTACCTTACTAGTAAGTATCTTAAAACCTATGGATTGCTATGTCTCCAAAAGAGAATCAAGCGTGTGTACAGGGGCATAAACGCAGCAGTGATAGGATTGGAGAGGTTCGGTGAGCAAATGAAGACCCTTTGAAGTCATATTGCATGGTACCCATTCCACGGGTTTCAACTACCCACGTTTAAGGTATTCTTCCTTCAGCTAAAACATGCATGTGGAACCCAGAGTATGATCAACCGTGTGATCGGGAGACGTGTTCAAATATGTCTCAGTTTTCGTACCCTGGTACTCGGGTGCAACATTCCAGACGCTTTACTAACACTCTCCCGACTTGGAGAGTCAGTCCCTTTAACCTCCTGTTTGGCCCAGTTTGCAATTTCTGCGGAAGATGAACAGGAATAGCGAGAACCAATGAGAGACTAGCTGGAGGTGTCTGGACGGGCAAATTTAACTCTCATTTCCCACCAGGAAGAGGAAATAACCAAAGGCTCAGCGTGCCATGCCGGAACCAGATTAGGGCCTGAAGCCATCCAGCGGTGTTGCGGCCAGCTCACAAGAAAGCGAGTTGAAGAAAGGAGCTCAGGGGCACTGTAATTCACAAACCTGCAGAGTTATAAATGACAGCTATCGTCCAAAAATATACTGAAGTAAGGCTGCCAAGAGGACTTGAAAGCGGGGCAGAATTGCAGGAAACCGATTTCAGGAGGTAGACTGGAATTGCATTGAAAGCATAGGAAAAGAGGCAGAACGTCCACAATGATGCACTTGGCCAAAAAGGGCGTATGCGTTTTTTCCTGAATATATTCAGGAAAAAACGCATACGCCCTTTTTGGCCAACCAAGCAAGCTTGCAAAGGAAATCTGCACTACAATGAAGTCTCACTTCCCCCCGGTCAAAAGGGTCATCTGAAAAAAGTGTAAAATCCAGAAAGGCAGGACAGGCCATGGAGAACTGGGAGCCTTGTTATGCTGATGGGCGGGATGTAAATTGCCAACAGACACTCGGGAGAAGTGTATGGTGTTTCCTGAAACATCTAAAAAACAAAGCAACAGAGCCTAGGGCACTTCCACTTATGGTCCTATAGCTTAGGGAAATTAAAATCAAAAAGATACAGCCACCCCAATGTTTGGGACGCCTCTGTTTACAAGAACCTCATTTACCGTACAAGTTCAATATCACTGAAAGTGAAAAATGGATAAAGAACTTGTGGTACTTACTTACAATGCAGTATCACTCAGCAGTGAAATCTATGTCATCAGGCCCGTAGCAGCACAATGAGTGGATTCAGGTACGATGATTCTAACTGAAATAAGTCACACAGAAAAAGAAACATCATAAGATATCAGTAATACACGGAATGTAAACTTGGCTACACAGGAACTGAATTACAGAACAGAACAGGGTCTCAAATTTAGAAAACCAACTTATGCTTGTTTAAGGGGAAAGGTGAGTTGGGGTGCTGCATAAAACCAGAGATTGAAATGAGCACAGATAAAGTTCCTTAAGCCAAATATGGAATAGACAAGAGCTACTCCTTGCTCAACGAAATGGACTCAACACCGCATATTAAACGCCTAAGAATGTACCTGACTCTTAAGTATCTTAAAACCTATGGATTGCTATGTCTCTGAAAGAGAATCAAGCATGTGTTCAGGGACATAAACGCAGCAGTGATAGGATTGGAGAGGTTCGGTGAGCAAATGAAGACCCTTTGAAGTCATATTGCATGGTACCCATTACACGGGTCTCAACTCTCCAGGTTTAAGGTATTCTTCCTTCAGCTAAAATATGCATGTGGAACCCAGAGTATGATCAACAGTGTGAACGGGAGACGTGTTCAAATATGTCTCAGTTTTCCTCTCCTGGTACTCGGGTGCAACATTCCAGACGCTTTACTAACACTCTCCCCACTTGGAGAGTCAGCGCCTTTAACCTCCTGTTTGGCCCAGTTTGCAATTTCTGCGGAAGATGAACAGGAATAGCGAGAACCAATGAGAGACTAGCTGGAGGTGTCTGGACGGGCAAATTTAACTCTCATTTCCCACCAGGAAGAGGAAATAACCAAAGGCTCAGCGTGCCATGCCGGAACAAGATTAGGGCCTGAAGCCATCCTGCGGTGTTGCGGCCAGCTCACAAGAAAGCGAGTTGAAGAAAGGAGCTCAGGGGCACTGTAATTCACAAACCTGCAGAGTTATAAATGACAGCTATCGTCCAAAAATATACTGAAGTAAGGCTGCCAAGAGGACTTGAAAGCGGGGCAGAATTGCAGGAAACCGATTTCAGGAGGTAGACTGGAATTGCATTGAAAGCATAGGAAAAGAGGCAGAACGTCCACAATGATGCACTTGGCCAAAAAGGGCGTATGCGTTTTTTCCTGAATATATTCAGGAAAAAACGCATACGCACTTTTTGGCCAACCAAGCAAACTTGCAAAGGAAATCTGCACTACAATGAAGTCTCACTTCCCCCCGGTCAAAAGGGCCATCTGAAAAAAGTGTAAAATCCAGAAAGGCAGGACAGGCCATGGAGAACTGGGAGCCTTGTTATGCTGATGGGCGGGATGTAAATTGCCAACAGCCACTCGGGAGAAGTGTATGGTGTTTCCTGAAACATCTAAGAAACAAAGCAACAGAGCCTAGGGCACTTTCACTTATGGTCCTATAGCTTAGGGAAATTAAAATCAAAAAGACACAGCCACCCCAAAATTTGGGACGCCTCTGTTTACATGAACCTCGTTTACCGTACAAGTTCTCTATCACAGAAAGTGAAAAATGGATAAAAAACTTGTGGTACTTACGTACAATGCAGTATCACTCAGCAATGAAATCTATGTCATCAGGCCCGTAGCAGCACAATGAGTGGATTCAGGTACGATGATTCTAACTGAAATAAGTCACACAGAAAAAGAAACATCATAAGATATCACTAATACACGGAATGTAAACTTGGCTACACAGGAACTGAATTACAGAACAGAACAGAGTCTCAAATTTAGAAAACCAACTTATGCTTGTTTAAGGGTAAAGGTGAGTTGGGGTGCTGCATAAAACCAGAGATTGAAATGAGCACAGATAAAGTTCCTTAAGCCAAATATGGAATAGACAAGAGCTACTCCTTGCTCAACGAAATGGACTCAACACCCCATATTAAACGCCTAAGAATGTACCTGACTAGTAAGTATCTTAAAACCTATGGATTGCTATGTCTCCATAACAGAATCAAGCGTGTGTACAGGGGCATAAACGCAGCAGTGATAGGATTGGAGAGGTTCGGTGAGCAAATGAAGACCCTTTGAAGTCATATTGCATGGTACCCATTACACGGGTCTCAACTCTCCATGTTTAAGGTATTCTTCCTTCAGCTAAAATATGCATGTGGAACCCAGAGTATGATCAACAGTGTGAACGGGAGACGTGTTCAAATATGTCTCAGTTTTCCTCCCCTGGTACTCGGGTGCAACATTCCAGACGCTTTACTAACACTCTCCCCACTTGGAGAGTCAGCGCCTTTAACCTCCTGTTTGACCCAGTTTGCAATTTCTGCGGAAGATGAACAGGAATAGCGAGAACCAATGAGAGACTAGCTGGAGGTGTCTGGACGGGCAAATTTAACTCTCATTTCCCACCAGGAAGAGGAAATAACCAAAGGCTCAGCGTGCCGTGCCGGAACCAGATTAGGGCCTGAAGCCATCCTGCGGTGTTGCGGCCAGGTCACAAGAAAGCGAGTTGAAGAAAGGAGCTCAGGGGCACTGTAATTCACAAACCTGCAGAGTTATAAATGACAACTATCGTCCAAAAATATACTGAAGTAAGGCTGCCAAGAGGACTTGAAAGTGGGGCAGAATTGCAGGAAACCAATTTCAGGAGGTAGACTGGAATTGCATTGAAAGCATAGGAAAAGAGGCAGAACGTCCACAATGATGCACTTGGCCAAAAAGGGCGTATGCGTTTTTTCCTGAATATATTCAGGAAAAAACGCATACGCCCTTTTTGGCCAACCAAGCAAGCTTGCAAAGGAAATCTGCACTACAATGAAGTCTCACTTCCCCCCGGTCAAAAGGGCCATCTGAAAAAAGTGTAAAATCCAGAAAGGCAGGACAGGCCATGGAGAACTGGGAGCCTTGTTATGCTGATGGGCGGGATGTAAATTGCCAACAGACACTCGGGAGAAGTGTATGGTGTTTCCTGAAACATCTAAAAAACAAAGCAACAGAGCCTAGGGCACTTCCACTTATGGTCCTATAGCTTAGGGAAATTAAAATCAAAAAGACACAGCCACCCCAAAGTTTGGGACGCCTCTATTTACAAGAACCTCGTTTACAGTACAAGTTCAACATCGCAGAAAGTGAAAAATGGATAAAGAAGTTGTGGTATTTACTTACAAAACAATATCACTCAGCAATGAAATCTATGTCATCAGGCCCGTAGCAGCACAATGAGTGGATTCAGGTACGATGATTCTAACTGAAATAAGTCACACAGAAAAAGAAACATCATAAGATATCACTAATACACGGAATGTAAACTTGGCTACACAGGAACTGAATTACAGAACAGAACAGGGTCTCAAATTTAGAAAACCAACTTATGCTTGCTTAAGGGTAAAGGTGAGCTGGGATGCTGCATAAAAGCAGAGATTGAAATGAGCACAGATAAAGTTCCTTAAGCCAAATATGGAATAGACAAGAGGTACTCCTTGCTCAACGAAATGGACTCAACACCGCATATTAAACGCCTAAGAATGTACCTGACTCTTAAGTATCTTAAAACCTGTGGATTGCTATGTCTCCGAAAGAGAATCAAGCATGTGTACAGGGACATAAACGCAGCAGTGATAGGATTGGAGAGGTTCGGTGAGCAAATGAAGACCCTTTGAAGTCATACTGCATGGTACCCATTCCACGGGTTTCAACTCTCCAGGTTTAAGGTATTCTTCCTTCAGCTAAAACATGCATGTGGAACCTAGAGTATGATCAACCATGTGATCGGGAGACGTGTTCAAATATGTCTCAGTTTCCGTACCCTGGTACTCGGGTGCAACATTCCAGACGCTTTACTAACACTCTCCCGACTTGGAGAGTCAGTCCCTTTAACCTCCTGTTTGGCCCAGTTTGCAATTTCTGCGGAAGATGAACAGGAATAGCGAGAACCAATGAGAGACTAGCTGGAGGTGTCTGGACGGGCAAATTTAACTCTCATTTCCCACCAGGAAGAGGAAATAACCAAAGGCTCAGCGTGCCGTGCCGGAACCAGATTAGGGCCTGAAGCCATCCTGCGGTGTTGCGGCCAGCTCACAAGAAAACGAGTTGAAGAAAGGAGCTCAGGGGCACTGTAATTCACAAACCTGCAGAGTTATAAATGACAACTATCGTCCAAAAATATACTGAAGTAAGGCTACCAAGAGGACTTGAAAGCGGAGCAGAATTGCAGGAAACCTATTTCAGGAGGTAGACTGGAATTGCATTGAAAGCATAGGAAAAGAGGCAGAACGTCCACAATGATGCACTTGGCCAAAAAGGGCGTATGCATTTTTTCCTGAATATATTCAGGAAAAAACGCATACGCACTTTTTGGCCAACCAAGCAAGCTTGCAAAGGAAATCTGCACTACAATGAAGTCTCACTTCCCCCCGGTCAAAAGGGTCATCTGAAAAAAGTGTAAAATCCAGAAAGGCAGGACAGGCCATGGAGAACTGGGAGCCTTGTTATGCTGATGGGCGGGATGTAAATTGCCAAAAGACACTCGGGAGAAGTGTATGGTGTTTCCTGAAACATCTAAAAAACAAAGCAACAGAGCCTAGGGCACTTCCACTTATGGTCCTATAGCTTAGGGAAATTAAAATCAAAAAGATACAGCCACCCCAATGTTTGGGACGCCTCTGTTTACAAGAACCTCATTTACCGTACAAGTTCAATATCACAGAAAGTGAAAAATGGATAAAGAACTTGTGGTACTTACGTACAATGCAGTATCACTCAGCAGTGAAATCTATGTCATCAGGCCCGTAGCAGCACAATAAGCGGATTCAGGTACGATGATTCTAACTGAAATAAGTCACACAGAAAAAGAAACATCATAAGATATCACTAATACACGGAATGTAAACTTGGCTACACAGGAACTGAATTCCAGAACAGAACAGGGTCTCAAATTTAGAAAACCAACTTATGCTTGCTTAAGGGGAAAGGTGAGTTGGGGTGCTGCATAAAACCAGAGATTGAAATGAGCACAGATAAAGTTCCTTAAGCCAAATATGGAATAGACAAGAGCTACTCCTTGCTCAACGAAATGGACTCAACACCGCATATTAAACGCCTAAGAATGTACCTGACTCTTAAGTATCTTAAAACCTATGGATTGCTATGTCTCCGAAAGAGAATCAAGCATGTGTACAGGGACATAAACGCAGCAGTGATAGGATTGGAGAGGTTCGGTGAGCAAATGAAGACCCTTTGAAGTCATATTGCATGGTACCCATTACACGGGTCTCAACTCTCCAGGTTTAAGGTATTCTTCCTTCAGCTAAAATATGCATGTGGAACCCAGAGTATGATCAACAGTGTGAACGGGAGACGTGTTCAAATATGTCTCAGTTTTCCTCCCCTGGTACTCGGGTGCAACATTCCAGACGCTTTACTAACACTCTCCCCACTTGGAGAGTCAGCGCCTTTAACCTCCTGTTTGGCCCAGTTTGCAATTTCTGCGGAAGATGAACAGGAATAGCGAAAACCAATGAGAGACTAGGTGGAGGTGTCTGGACGGGCAAATTTAACTCTCATTTCCCACCAGGAAGAGGAAATAACCAAAGGCTCAGCGTGCCGTGCCGGAACCAGATTAGGGCCTGAAGCCATCCTGCGGTGTTGCGGCCAGCTCACAAGAAAACGAGTTGAAGAAAGGAGCTCAGGGGCACTGTAATTCACAAACCTGCAGAGTTATAAATGACAACTATCGTCCAAAAATATACTGAAGTAAGGCTGCCAAGAGGACTTGAAAGCGGGGCAGAATTGCAGGAAACCGATTTCAGGAGGTAGACTGGAATTGCATTGAAAGCATAGGAAAACAGGCAGAACGTCCACAATGATGCACTTGGCCAAAAAGGGCGTATGCATTTTTTCCTGAATATATTCAGGAAAAAATGCATACGCACTTTTTGGCCAACCAAGCAAGCTTGCAAAGGAAATCTGCACTACAATGAAGTCTCACTTCCCCCCGGTCAAAAGGGCCATCTGCAAAAAGTGTAAAATCCAGAAAGGCAGGACAGGCCCTGGAGAACTGGGAGCCTTGTTATGCTGATGGGCGGGATGTAAATTGCCAACAGACACTCGGGAGAAGTGTATGGTGTTTCCTGAAACATCTAAAAAACAAAGCAACAGAGCCTAGGGCACTTCCACTTATGGTCCTATAGCTTAGGGAAATTAAAATCAAAAAGATACAGCCACCCCAATGTTTGGGACGCCTCTGTTTACAAGAACCTCGTTTACCGTACAAGTTCAATATCACAGAAAGTGAAAAATGGATAAAGAACTTGTGGTACTTACGTACAATGCAGTATCACTCAGCAATGAAATCTATGTCATCAGGCCCGTAGCAGCACAATGAGTGGATTCAGGTACGATGATTCTAACTGAAATAAGTCACACAGAAACAGAAACATCATAAGATATCACTAACACACGGAATGTAAACTTGGCTACACAGGAACTGAATTACAGAACAGAACAGGGTCTCAAATTTAGAAAACCAACTTATGCTTGTTTAAGGGGAAAGGTGAGTTGGGGTGCTGCATAAAACCAGAGATTGAAATGAGCACAGATAAAGTTCCTTAAGCCAAATATGGAATAGACAAGAGCTACTCCTTGCTCAACGAAATGGACTCAACACCGCATATTAAACGCCTAAGAATGTACCTCACTAGTAAGTATCTTAAAACCTATGGATTGCTATGTCTCCGAAAGAGAATCAAGCATGTGTACAGGGGCATAAACTCAGCAGTGATAGGATTGGAGAGGTTCGGTGAGCAAATGCAGACCCTTTGAAGTCATATTGCATGGTACCCATTCCATGGGTCTCAACTCTCCAGGTTTATGAGATTCTTCCTTCAGCTAAAACATGCATGTGGAACCCAGAGTATGATCCACCGTGTGATCGAGAAACGTGTTCAAATGTGTCTCACTTTTCGTTCCCTGGTACTCGGTTGCAACATTCCAGACGCTTTACTAACACTCTCCCAACTTGGAGAGTCAGTCCCTTTAACCTCCTGTTTGGCCCAGTTTGCAATTTCTGCGGAAGATGAACAGGAATAGCGAGAACCAATGAGAGACTAGCTGGAGGTGTCTGGACGGGCAAATTTAACTCTCATTTCCCACAGGGAAGAGGAATAAACCAAAGGCTCAGCATGCCGTGCCGGAACCAGATTAGGGCCTGAAGCAATCCTGCGGTGTTGTGGCCAGCTCAAAAGAAAGCGAGTTGAAGAAAGGAGCTCAGGGGCACTGTAATTCACAAACCTGCAGATTTATAAATGACAGCTATTGTCCGAAAATATACTGAAGTAGGGCTGCCAAGAGGACTTGAATGCGGGGCAGAATTGCAGGAAACCGATTTCAGGAGGAATCGGAATTGGATTGCATTTAAAACACAGGAAAAGAGGAAGAACGTCGACAATGATGCACTTGGCCAAAAAGGGCGTATGTGTTTTTTCCTGAATATATTCAGGAGAAAACTCATACGCCCTTTTTGGCCAACCAAGCAAGCTTGCAAAGGAAATCTGCACTACAATGAAGTCTCACTTCCCCCCGGTCAAAAGGGCCATCTGAAAAAAGTGTAAAATCCAGAAAGGCAGAACAGGCCACGGAGAACTGGGAGCCTTGTTATGCTGATGGGCGGGATGTAAATTCCCAACAGCAGCTCTGTAGAAGTGTATGGTGTTTCCTGAAACATCTAAAAAACAAAGCAACAGAGCCTAGGGCACTTCCACTTATGGTCCTATAGCTTAGGGAAATTAAAATCAAAAAGACACAGCCACCCCAAAATTTGGGACGGCTCTTTTTACAGGAATCTCTTCTGCGGCACAAGTTAAATATCCCAGAGAGCAAATAATGGATAAAGAAGTTGCGGTACTTATGTACAACAGAATACCACTCAGCAATGTAATCTATGTCACCAGGCCCGTACCAGCATAATGAGTGGATTGAGGCACGATGATTCTAAGTGAAATAAGTCACACAGAAAAAGAAACATCATAAGGTATCACTAATACGTGGAATGTGAACTTGGCTACACATGAACTGAATTACAAAACAGAACAGGGTCTCAAATTTAGAAAACCAACTTATGCTTGCTTAAGGGGGAAGGTGAGTTGGGGTGCTGCATAAAAGCAGAGTTTGAAATTAGCACAGATACCGTTCCATAAGCCAAATATGTAATAGACAAGACCTACCCCTTGCTCAACGAAATGGATTCAACAATGAGGTATCACCTCACACCTGGTAGAATAGGCATCATAGAAAATCTACAAACAAATAATGCTGGAAAGGGTGTGGAGAAAAGGAACCCTCTTCCACTATTGTTGGGAATATAAATTGATACAGTCATTATGGAGAACAATATGGAATTTCTTAAGAAACTAACAATAGAATTACCATATGATACAGCAATCCCAGTACTGGACATATACCCAGACAAAACCATAAATCAAAAAGAGTCATTCACCGCAATGTTCATTGCATCACTATTTACAATATCGAGGTAATGGAAGCAACCTAAATGCCCACAGACAGACGAATGCATAAAGCTGTGGTACATATATAAAATGGAATATTACTAAGCCATGAAAAGGAATGAAATTGGGTCATTTGTAGAGACGTCGATGGATCTAGAGACTGTCATACAGAGTGAAGTAAGTCAGAAAGAGAAAAACAAATCTGGTATATTCATGCATATATGTGGAACCTAGAAAAACTGTACAGATTAACCATTTTGCAAGGCATAAATAGAGCAACAGATGTAGACAACAAACGTATGGACAACAAGGGGGGAAAGCTGTTGGGGGGGTGGTGGTGGGAGGAGTTGAGAGACTGGGATTGGCATGTATACATTTATATGTATAAAATAGATAACCAATAAGAACCTGCTGTATAAAAATATAAAATAAAATTCAAAATTAAAAAGAAATAAAATTTAAAAAATAAAACAGAAAAAACAATTATTCCCTGCACATACATGTATTTATATGAATAAATTATTTCCATGCTTATATCTGTAAATACAAAAAAGAGGAATAAAATCTACCTTGAACCAAAAACGAAAAAGAGAAAAAAACACAGAACCCACCAGTTACACAGAGGAAAACCGTATCAGGGCACTTGCTCCAGTTGTAAACAATTCTGAAGTTGGTCAGTGGTGGGGAATCGTCTCCCATTCAGCCAGCAGCCCCCACGCAACAAGCGTCCTCATTGCAAAGCTGGGGCACCGTGCCGAGGCATCTGTGAGTAAACGTGAGCTGAGCCCCAGGCCAGTTGCTGCTGAACTATTCCCACCCGTCCCAGGTAAAACACCTGAATATATACAAGGACTTGAAAGCCTAGAGGAAGGGCCATAGAGCCACACGAGTGACAGCATGCCGGCCGACTTGGTGCCTGCAGGCCAGCCAGGATGGTCCTGGCCCTGGGTGCTCTTCTGGAAGATTTCCATTTCCCTGCCTGAGATACCCGTCCTGTCCCTGCCCCCACTGCTTTTTTCCTTCCTCACCTCTGCCCAGGGAGAAATTCCAGCAGCAGGTATGGGTGACACATCCTCTTCTTTAGCAGGTGGCAGCCTGGCAACTGCTGCAGAAAGTCCAGCAGAGCCCCACTCACACTGGGCCACCCACAAAGCCGTGGCCTCTCACTCCCTCCCACCAGCCCAGCCCCGAGACTGCTGACAGGGCAGAGAAAATGGCGTCAGGCACGGCTGCAGGGGCTCTTGCTGCCTGGAGTGGTATTTATATTGATCTCAACCCAGGCACACCTGGGGAGGGCTGGCCGGCACGGTAAGGCTGCCCAGGTCAGCCAATCATCACCCCTCAGGGGCTCACAGTTGCAGAAAATGGAACTTGCTGAACCGGCCAGGTCCAAGGAACAGGTGTGGGCTCCTGAGAGTCAGGATAGACAAGGGGCTGCAGCTTTGGCTTGTTTTCTAATCATTTTATCTGGCCCATGAGTGGGAGACAACTTCAAGAAAACCCTCTCCTAATGAGAGGAACCCAGGAGTCAGGGAAAGGAGGGGTGGGTGGTGGTTGGAGACAGAGGCCTGGTGCCCCGGGTGCAGTGGAAGTCTCTGGAAGACCAGGTGGAGGGAGGCCTCACGGAGTGATGCCCAGGGTCACAGACCTGTCGCAGCTGCTGTTTGTTAGTTCAAGTCCTGCTCTGAGGTGCTCTGTGTCAGCTCTGAGCGACAGGTGAGCTGGGGGTGCTCTGCAATGAGGGCTATGTGCACGGTTCCTGTGTGCCCAGCCCTGCCAGGGTACCTGCAAGGGTAGCTCTGTATCCTGGGAGGGGCCTGATCACAAGAGCCCCGTGGGCTGGGGTGGGGGTGGGGTACCTGCCCAGGTGAGCTCCATATTCTGCGATTGGTCTGACCACGAGAGCCCCATGGGCTGCTGGGGACCTGGTAAAGGATGTCAGGACAGTCAGTGAAGCCACCGAGGATATACCTCCAGTTGCTCCTAATTCCTACACCCTGCTGGTCATTCTACCAACCACCAGGACATGGTATTCTGTATTAGTCTTCAATGATGCCTTCTTTTGTATTCCATTAGTCCCAGAGTCACAAGAAATTTTGGCTTGTGAGTGGCAGGACTCAACATACAACTAAAACAATACTTCCGGGCCGTCTGGCCCCAAGGGTGCAAAAATTCCCACACCGTCTTTGGGGAAAGCTTAGCTAAAGACCTAAAAGTTCTACCTCTGGAAAAGGAAACCCTCCTTCAATATGCAGACGACATTCTGATCGCCAGCCCTACTAAGGAGGCCTCTGAACTACCAAGCCAATAAAGGATAGAAGTTGTCCAAGAAAAAGCTCAAATATCACAGACTGCGGTGACCTGCCTGGGCTTCATTCTCACACAAGGTCAGAGAAGCCCATCCCAGGAAAGGGAAGAAACCATTTTCAGCCTTACCCCTTTCTAAAACTAGAAGACAGCTTAGGGGTTCCTGGGGAGGCCAGGGTTTGCTGCTTCTGGATCCCTAACTACAGTCTACTAGCTGGGCCTCTATATGAAACACTGAAAGGAAAAGATGATGATCCTTTTGAATAGAATCCAGAAGTGGCCTTTCAAGAATGGAAAGAGCAGTCAATTCAGACCCTTGCCCTGGAACTCCCTAATTTAGCTAAACCCTTTGACCTTTACATTCCCGGTGAAAGGTGAATCGCCATTGGAGAATTAGTGCAAAAACTGGGACCACTTGAAATGGAACAATGCAAGAATGCCATCCAGGTAGGATAAACTACGGTCACTAAGGAGCTTGGCCCACTGCCACATCTGGCCAAGATACTGGCGGTATCTAAAAACCTGGAAATCAGCAGCCCAAAAGGCCACCTCCCTCCTACGGGAAAAGGACCCCATGTGGTGATCCTAACCACCAACCATGCCCTGAAGTTGCAGGGTTCGCTCCGTGGGCACACCGACCTCGAGTGAGGAGGCCCTCCAACTCCAACATCCAGAGAGATAACCGGGGGCAACAGGGCACCATGACGACTCGTGTGAACATCACTTGACCTGGAGTTTCTCTCATAAAACAACAAGAGTGTGTCCCAAAAGAGTAGACTACTGCTTGCAGGACTTACTGCACCCAGAGGGGAGCTAATAATCTTGGCGGGGGAACAGTATACCACACTGTCACCATAGAAAAGCCTACAGACACCGTGATGATGGTGGCCAATAAGACCGGCTGGACTCCTGTTTACTTCAAAAGGCTGTTGACTCAGTAACCATCATGGTCCTTATCACCACTGACCCTGGACTGTCTGGGAGTTGAGCGGGCAGGGCTCTGACACCTGGTGCTGTTTGTACGTTAATTCAGGGGCCTAATTGAAGAAAGCGCAGACTACTGGTCAGAGCATCTAGGCTGGCAGAAACGGTCAGCCTAAGGTGGCCGAACAAATGTGGGGCGGGGTGAAACCGGCCCCCACAGCGTCTCTGCACATCTCTTTCCTGGACCCTTAAAGGTCATTAGAATCTATAACACTTCCAATGCTGGTGCTCAGGTGGACGAGCAGGGAGGCAGGGGTCCTGGGGACAATCAACGTCACCGGGAGGCTGCTGGGGAGAAGCTCTGACCCTCGCCCCAGGGTATGAGGGCTCCCAACTCAGCACTCAGCAGTTACAGAAGAAGGGTCTGCACCCTCAGCACTCCAAGAATGAGGAACGGGACAAAAGGCAGAGGAGGGGTTTGTCCCCAGCAAAGCCCATTAAAAATCCCTGGGAGATAAAAATAGAATCTGGGCAATAAAGTCAAGTCTAACCTTTTTTATCCTTTGTGCTTTGTCTAATTTCACGTGCTCCTAGGGTCCCGCATGCAGAGGTTCCACACCCGGCACTTCAGACCAGATTTCCTAGTGCAGAATGCCTGGGTCGACACCTCAGCTCCTGGGGCCCAGTGCAGACTCCACGATATAGAGCCTGAGCTACAGCCAACCCGGCCCTCGAGAGCTCTGCCGCCTCCCTCCCTCCCACTGACTCTGACAGGATCTCTACACAGCAGCCCAGCCCACAGCCCACGGGGTAGTGCATGCTCTCACCTCTCCATTCTCTGATCAAAATATAAAGTTTCCTTTGCTTGTGAACCAAACTCAGTCTCGATCTGTTGGCCCCAATGACACTGGGCAGGGGGACACTTGTTGGGGTCCACTCTGGAGGATCAGTAACAGAAATTGAGACTATTGTAACCTCAATGAACAGATGTGTGAGCCAAACTGTAGTTAACATAGAACAGTGTATAAGGCTCGGGTAAAATAAGATGTTTCTAACACTTCCATTTGATATTTCCATCACTTTTTATAAGCAAGTTCAGTGAAAAGGTTTGTCTTATTTGTCAGGTCAATATTAGAGAAACGAAGTGATTTCTTTCCAAGGATGTACATCTAATAATCTTGGTTAAACCTTCAATCTTGTTTTAAATGCTTTTCCATTGAAAATGATACCTCTCTTTCAGCTCCCCCATTTCTGAGAAGTATAAAATCTTATAATTTATTATTACCAAAGGGGAAAGGTGGGAGGAGGGATAAATGAACAGTTTGGAATTAACACATACACACTGCTATGTATAAAATAAATCATCAACAAGGAACTACTGTATAGCACAGGGAACTACACTCAACATTTTGCAATAACCTATAAGGGGAAATAATCTGAAAAAGAATAGATATTTTTATTGACATCATCTATCAATGATAGTTAAAGTGTAGCCTAAGGGAAGCTGGTGGTGAGTGCTTCTGACCCTGAAGACTTCAATCATCTAAAGTTTGGACTCTGCCTACTTCCCAAGGCCCTTAATGAACATATGTGTAGCCGTAGCTTAAAAACTTCCCCAGTTTGGGTTTCGGGGAGACACTGATTTTGAAAAAGCCCTGGTGTTCTCCTTACATGAATGGGACTCTTCCTACTGCTAAAACATGTCTGTCACACCCAGAGGATGGTATACCGTCTGATCGGGAAGAGTTTGGAAAAGGCATCTCATCTCCTCATCTCCTGGTGCTCGGGTTCACCCCTCCAGCGTCTTTACTAACAGTCTCCCCACTTGGAGATGTCAGCACTGTCAACATCCTGTTGCGTACAGTTTGGAATTTGTCCAGAGGATGAAGCGGAAGGATGAAGAACAATGAGAGACAAGTCCTAGGTGTTCAGACAGGCACATGTCACTCTAATTTCCAATCAGGAAGACGAATTGACCAAAGGCTAGGGTTGCCCATGGAAACAGTATAGGGCTTGAGGAAATCCCGCTGCTTTGTGGCCAGTTCCCATAAACACAAGTTGAACAATGGAACTCAGGGGCAGTAAAATTCACAAAACTGCAGAGTTGAAAATATCCATCACTGAAAAATGTCTTGAGGAAAGTCAGAGAAAAGGACTTGTAAGCAAGGGAGAATGGCAGGAAAGGGATTTGAGGAGGTAGAAAGGACTCGCCATTAAGCACAAGAAAAGGAGCTGAACATTGCCAACATTGCCAACATTGCAGTTGGCCAAAAAGGGTGTATGCGTTTTTTTCTGTATATATTCAAGAAAAGGGCATACACTTTTTTAGCCAACCAAACAGGTGGGCACTGGAAGTCAATACTACAAAAGATATCACTTCGCATCAGTCAGAAGAGCCATCCTCATAAAGCGTAAACAACAGAAATGCAGGACAGGGCAACGAGAAGAGGGAGCCCTGTGAGACTTATAGTGGAAATGTATATTGCCAACGGCCATTCTGGAGAAGTGTATTGTGTTTACTAAAGCATCTAAAAAATGAGCTACAGAGCATAGGGCACTTGCACTCATGGGCGTATATCTTGGGAAAAACAAAAATCGAGAGGACACAGGCACCCCAATGTTTACCCCCTCTCTGTTTAAAAGATCCTCGACTAGGATATAACTTAAATGTCTCTGGAGGGAAAAACTGGATAGAGATGTGGTACTTAGGTAGAGTGGAATATTATTCAGCCTGGAAATCAATGAAATATGGCCAGTTGTAACAACTCCGGAGGAGTTACGTATGATCATTCTAAGTGACAGAATTCAAAAAGAAAAAGACACATATCATAAGATATCACTTAAAGGTGGAATCCAAAATGGCTACACATGAAATAAATTACAAAACAAAAACATAGTCAAATATGTAGAAAACACGCATAAGGCTGCTAAACGGGAAAGGTGGGGAGGGGTGAGGCATCATCCAGGAGGTTGAAATTAGCAAAGATACCATTCCAAATACCAAACTGATAATCAACAAGGCCTACACAGTAGCTAAAAGAACTGCACTCAGCACACTCAAGTCACCGGAAAAGAATATATACGACTGGTAAGAATCTGAAAAAGAATTTATTGATGACTCTCTGTACGTGAATCAAGTGGATGTACAGCAGCAAGAAACAGAGCTTTGAAAATCAGCTGTAACCAATATAGTAATAAATTGAAAAAAATAAACGACAGAGAGACAGAGAAAACCTCTTACAACTTTTCCTCAGGGACGGTGATGCAACATGGATTGAACACATCTAGACCCACAGCAGGATGAGACATAAGGCTGGAAACTGTTTGCGCTAAGAGGAATGTGAGGTTGGGTGAGGAAATGCACACCCTTTAAAGTAATACTACCTGGTACCCATTCAATGGGTCCCAAATCTGCAGGTTCAAGGGATCTTCCTACAGCTAAAACATGCATGGAAAACCCAGAGGACTGTACACCATGTGATCGGGAGATGTGTCTAAAATGCACCTCATTTATCCTCTCCTGGTGCTCCTGTTCACCATTCCAGCCATGTTACTTAGAATCTCCCCACTTGGAGAATCAGCACATTTAAACTTCTGTTTCACACATTTTGCAAATTGTGAGGAGGATGAACGGGAAGAGGGGGAACCAATGAGAGAATAGTTGTAGGGGTTTGGACGGGCACATATCACTCTAATTTCCCATTAAGAATAAGAATTAAAGAAAGGCTCAGCCTGCCTCGCCGGAGCCAAAATAGGGCCTGAAGCAATCCTGCGGGTTTGAGGCCAGCTCACAAAAGAGCAACTTAAAAAATGGAGCTCAGGGTCACTGCAATTCACAAACCTGCAGAGTTATAAATGAAAACTAATGTCCAAAAATATGTTGAGGTAAGGCAAAGAAGAGGATCTGAATGCAAGACAGAATTGCAAGAAACAGATTTCAAGAGATAGATTGGACTCGTCTTTAATGCACATGAAAAGCGGCAGAATTTCGACAATGATGCAGTTGGCCCAAAAGGGCGTATGCGTTTTTTCCTGATTATATCCAGGAAAAAACGCATACGCACTTTATGGGCAACGAAGCAAGTAAGCAATGCAAATGTGCACAACAAAGAAGTCTCACTTCCCACCGGTCAAAAGGGCCATCCTAAAAAAGTGTAAAATCCAGAAAGGCAGGACAGGCCATGGAGAACAGGGAGCCTTTATACGCTGATGGGCAGTGTGTGAACTGCCGAGAGCCACTCTGGAGAAGTGTATGGTGGTTCCTAAATCATCTAAAAAACAGAGCTACAGAGCATAGGACACTTCCAATCATGGGAGTATATCTAGGGAAGTCTAAAAATCAACAAGACACAAGCACACCACAGTTTAGGGCTACTCTGTTTACAAGAACCTCAACTTCAGTACACCTTAAATATCCCAGGAAAGAGAACAATGGATAAAGAAGATGTGGTACTTATGTACAATGGAATATCTCTTCACC
Organism: Globicephala melas; assembly: GCF_963455315.2. Lineage (NCBI taxonomy): Eukaryota > Metazoa > Chordata > Mammalia > Artiodactyla > Delphinidae > Globicephala > Globicephala melas. The sequence goes on along the minus strand of NW_027207249.1, from coordinate 923,679 downwards.
ATGAAATCAATGTAATAAGGCTAGTAGAAGGATAAAGAGTGGATTTAGGTCCGATAATACTACTTGAAATAAGTCAAACAGAAAAAGAAACATATCATAAGATATCACTTATAGAGGGAGGGTAAATATGGCTGCACAAGAAATGAATTACAGAACAGAACAGTGTCTCACATTTAGAAAACACACTTATGTCAGCTTAAGGGGAAAGGAGAGGTAGGGTGATGCATAAAACCAGAGTTTGAAATTAGCACAGATACCATTCAATAAACCAAATAGGTATTAGACAAGATCTACACCTTGCTCAATGAACTGGCCTCAACACACCCTATACACCGCAGAGAAATATATCTGAGTAATAAGAATCTTAAAACCCATGTATTGATATATCTCCATAAGGGAATCAAGTGTGTGCAGAGCGGCACAAACACAGCAGTGAAAATGAGCTAAACCCCATTATAGAAATAAATTTTAAAAAGAAAACGCTGAAACAATGAAAGAGAGAAAAATTCTTACAAAATTCGCTCAGGGGCTGTGATGCAACCTGGATTGCAACCTGGATTGACCACATATAAACCCACAGCTGGATAAGACATAAGGCTGGACACTTGGGGCTGAGAGGATTGGTGAGCTTTGGTGAGCAACTGCTGAAAGTTTAATGCAATACTTCATGCTACTCAGTCCAAGGGTCCCAACACTCCAGGTTGAAGGGAATCTTCCTACAGCTAAACCATGCTTGGGAAACCCAGCGACTGGTATACCATATGATCGGGAAAGGTTTCTAAAACGCACCTCATTTTTCCTCTCCTGGGGCTGCGGATCGACATTCCAGCCGCTTTACTAACAACATCCCCACATGGAGTCAATGCCTTTAAGTTCTGGTATCGCACAGTCTGCAGTTAGTGTGGAGGATGAATGGGAATAGGGGGAACCAGTGAGAAACAAGCTGTAGCGGTTTCAATGGGCACATGTCACTCTAATGCCACATCAGTAAGAAGAATTAACCAAAGGCACAGCAAGGTGCCCCAGAAGAAAAATAGGGCTTCAAGGAATCCTGTGGTTATGGGGCAAGACCACAAAAATAAGAGCTGAAAAGTGGGGCTAAGGGCCACCGCAATTCAAAAACCTGCAGAGTTATAAAGGCCAACTATTTTCAAAAAATATATTGAGGTAAGGCTATGAAGAGACATTGAAAGCAAGGCAGAAGTGCAGGAAACCGATTTCAGGAGGTAGACTGGAATTGCATTGAAAACATATGAAGAGAGTCAGAACCTCGACAATGATGCACTTGGCCAAAAAGGGCGTATGCGTTTTTTCCTGAATATATTCAGGAAAAAACGCATACACACTTTTTGGCCAACCAAGCAAGCTTGCAAAGGAAATCTGCACTACAATGAAGTCTCACTTCCCCCCGGTCAAAAGGGCCATCTGAAAAAAGTGTAAAATCCATAAAGGCACGACAGGGCATGGAGAACTGGGAGCCTTCTTATGCTGATGGGCGGGATGGAAATTGCCAACAGCCACTCTGGAGAAGTGTATGGTGTTTCCTGAAACATCTAAAAAACAAAGCAACAGAGCCTAGGGCACTTCCACTTATGGTCCTATAGATTAGGGAAATTAAAATTAAAAAGACACAGCCACCCCAAAGTTTGGGACGGCTCTGTTTACAAGAACCTCGTTTACGGTACAAGTTCAATATCGCAGAAAGTGAAAAATGGATAAAGAAGTTGTGGTACTTACGTACAATGCAATATCACTCAGCAATGAAATCTATGTCATCAGGCCCTTAGCAGCACAATGAGTGGATTCAGGTATGATGATTCTAACTGAAATAAGTCACACAGAAAAAGAAACATCATAAGATATCAGTAATACACGGAATGTAAACTTGGCTACTCAGGAACTGAATTACAGAACAGAACAGGGTCTCCAATTTAGAAAACCAACTTATGCTTGCTTAAGGGAAAAGGTGAGTTGGGGTGCTGCATAAAACCAGAGATTGAAATGAGCACAGATAAAGTTCCTTAAGCCAAATATGGAATAGACAAGAGCTACTCCTTGCTCAACGAAATGGACTCAACACCCCATATTAAACGCCAAAGAATATACCTGACTAGTAAGAATCTTAAAACGTATGGATGGCTATGTCTGAAAGAGAATCAAGCGTGTGTACAGGGGCATAAACGCAGCAGTGATAGGATTGGAGAGGTTCGGTGAGCAAATGAAGACCCTTTGAAGTCATATTGCATGGTACCCATTCCACGGGTTTCAACTACCCAGGTTTAAGGTATTCTTCCTTCAGCTAAAACATGCATGTGGAACCTAGAGTATGATCAACCATGTGATCGGGGGACGTGTTCAAATATGTCTCAGTTTTCGTACCCTGGTACTCGGGTGCAACATTCCAGACGCTTTACTAACACTCTCCCGACTTGGAGAGTCAGTCCCTTTAACCTCCTGTTTGGCCCAGTTTGCAATTTCTGCGGAAGATGAACAGGAATAGCGAGAACCAATGAGAGACTAGCTGGAGGTGTCTGGACGGGCAAATTTAACTCTCATTTCCCACCAGGAAGAGGAAATAACCAAAGGCTCAGCGTGCCGTGCCGGAACCAGATTAGGGCCTGAAGCCATCCTGCGGTGTTGCGGCCAGGTCACAAGAAAGCGAGTTGAAGAAAGGAGCTCAGGGGCACTGTAATTCACAAACCTGCAGAGTTATAAATGACAACTATCGTCCAAAAATATACTGAAGTAAGGCTGCCAAAAGGAGTTGAAAGCGGGGCAGAATTGCAGGAAACCGATTTCAGGATGTAGACTGGAATTGCATTGAAAGCATAGGAAAAGAGGCAGAAGGTCCACAAGAATGCACTTGGCCAAAAAGCGCTTATGCGTTTTTTCCTGAATATATTCAGGAAAAAACGCATACGCCCTTTTTGGCCAACCAAGCAAGCTTGCAAAGGAAATCTGCACTACAATGAAGTCTCACTTCCCCCCGGTCAAAAGGGCCATCTGAAAAAAGTGTAAAATCCAGAAAGGCAGGACAGGCCATGGAGAACTGGGAGCCTTGTTATGCTGATGGGCGGGATGTAAATTGCCAACAGACACTCAGGAGAAGTGTATGGTGTTTCCTGAAACGTCTAAAAAACAAAGCAACAGAGCCTAGGGCACTTCCACTTATGGTCCTATAGCTTAGGGAAATTAAAATCAAAAAGATACAGCCACCCCAATGTTTGGGACGCCTCTGTTTACAAGAACCTCGTTTACCGTACAAGTTCAATATCACAGAAAGTGAAAAATGGATAAAGAACTTGTGGTACTTACGTACAATGCAGTATCACTCAGCAGTGAAATCTATGTCATCAGGCCCGTAGCAGCACAATGAGTGGATTCAGGTACGATGATTCTAACTGAAATAAGTCACACAGAAAAAGAAACATCATAAGATATCAGTAATACACGGAATGTAAACTTGGCTACACAGGAACTGAATTACAGAACAGAACAGGGTCTCAAATTTAGAAAACCAACTTATGCTTGTTTAAGGGGAAAGGTGAGTTGGGGTGCTGCATAAAACCAGAGATTGAAATGAGCACAGATAAAGTTCCTTAAGCCAAATATGGAATAGACAAGAGCTACTCCTTGCTCAACGAAATGGACTCAACACCGCATATTAAACGCCTAAGAATGTACCTCACTAGTAAGTATCTTAAAACCTATGGATTGCTATGTCTCCGAAAGAGAATCAAGCATGTGTACAGGGGCATAAACTCAGCAGTGATAGGATTGGAGAGGTTCGGTGAGCAAATGCAGACCCTTTGAAGTCATATTGCATGGTACCCATTCCATGGGTCTCAACTCTCCAGGTTTATGAGATTCTTCCTTCAGCTAAAACATGCATGTGGAACCCAGAGTATGATCCACTGTGTGATCGAGAAACGTGTTCAAATGTGTCTCACTTTTCGTTCCCTGGTACTCGGGTGCAACATTCCAGACGCTTTACTAACACTCTCCCAACTTGGAGAGTCAGTCCCTTTAACCTCCTGTTTGGCCCAGTTTGCAATTTCTGCGGAAGATGAACAGGAATAGCGAGAACCAATGAGAGACTAGCTGGAGGTGTCTGGACGGGCAAATTTAACTCTCATTTCCCACAGGGAAGAGGAATAAACCAAAGGCTCAGCATGCCGTGCCGGAACCAGATTAGGGCCTGAAGCAATCCTGCGGTGTTGTGGCCAGCTCAAAAGAAAGCGAGTTGAAGAAAGGAGCTCAGGGGCACTGTAATTCACAAACCTGCAGATTTATAAATGACAGCTATTGTCCGAAAATATACTGAAGTAGGGCTGCCAAGAGGACTTGAATGCGGGGCAGAATTGCAGGAAACCGATTTCAGGAGGAATCGGAATTGGATTGCATTTAAAACACAGGAAAAGAGGAAGAACGTCGACAATGATGCACTTGGCCAAAAAGGGCGTATGTGTTTTTTCCTGAATATATTCAGGAGAAAACTCATACGCCCTTTTTGGCCAACCAAGCAAGCTTGCAAAGGAAATCTGCACTACAATGAAGTCTCACTTCCCCCCGGTCAAAAGGGCCATCTGAAAAAAGTGTAAAATCCAGAAAGGCAGAACAGGCCACGGAGAACTGGGAGCCTTGTTATGCTGATGGGCGGGATGTAAATTCCCAACAGCAGCTCTGTAGAAGTGTATGGTGTTTCCTGAAACATCTAAAAAACAAAGCAACAGAGCCTAGGGCACTTCCACTTATGGTCCTATAGCTTAGGGAAATTAAAATCAAAAAGACACAGCCACCCCAAAATTTGGGACGGCTCTTTTTACAGGAATCTCTTCTGCGGCACAAGTTAAATATCCCAGAGAGCAAATAATGGATAAAGAAGTTGCGGTACTTATGTACAACAGAATACCACTCAGCAATGTAATCTATGTCACCAGGCCCGTACCAGCATAATGAGTGGATTGAGGCACGATGATTCTAAGTGAAATAAGTCACACAGAAAAAGAAACATCATAAGGTATCACTAATACGTGGAATGTGAACTTGGCTACACATGAACTGAATTACAAAACAGAACAGGGTCTCAAATTTAGAAAACCAACTTATGCTTGCTTAAGGGGGAAGGTGAGTTGGGGTGCTGCATAAAAGCAGAGTTTGAAATTAGCACAGATACCGTTCCATAAGCCAAATATGTAATAGACAAGACCTACCCCTTGCTCAACGAAATGGATTCAACAATGAGGTATCACCTCACACCTGGTAGAATAGGCATCATAGAAAATCTACAAACAAATAATGCTGGAAAGGGTGTGGAGAAAAGGAACCCTCTTCCACTATTGTTGGGAATATAAATTGATACAGTCATTATGGAGAACAATATGGAATTTCTTAAGAAACTAACAATAGAATTACCATATGATACAGCAATCCCAGTACTGGACATATACCCAGACAAAACCATAAATCAAAAAGAGTCATTCACCGCAATGTTCATTGCATCACTATTTACAATATCGAGGTAATGGAAGCAACCTAAATGCCCACAGACAGACGAATGCATAAAGCTGTGGTACATATATAAAATGGAATATTACTAAGCCATGAAAAGGAATGAAATTGGGTCATTTGTAGAGACGTCGATGGATCTAGAGACTGTCATACAGAGTGAAGTAAGTCAGAAAGAGAAAAACAAATCTGGTATATTCATGCATATATGTGGAACCTAGAAAAACTGTACAGATTAACCATTTTGCAAGGCATAAATAGAGCAACAGATGTAGACAACAAACGTATGGACAACAAGGGGGGAAAGCTGTTGGGGGGGTGGTGGTGGGAGGAGTTGAGAGACTGGGATTGGCATGTATACATTTATATGTATAAAATAGATAACCAATAAGAACCTGCTGTATAAAAATATAAAATAAAATTCAAAATTAAAAAGAAATAAAATTTAAAAAATAAAACAGAAAAAACAATTATTCCCTGCACATACATGTATTTATATGAATAAATTATTTCCATGCTTATATCTGTAAATACAAAAAAGAGGAATAAAATCTACCTTGAACCAAAAACGAAAAAGAGAAAAAAACACAGAACCCACCAGTTACACAGAGGAAAACCGTATCAGGGCACTTGCTCCAGTTGTAAACAATTCTGAAGTTGGTCAGTGGTGGGGAATCGTCTCCCATTCAGCCAGCAGCCCCCACGCAACAAGCGTCCTCATTGCAAAGCTGGGGCACCGTGCCGAGGCATCTGTGAGTAAACGTGAGCTGAGCCCCAGGCCAGTTGCTGCTGAACTATTCCCACCCGTCCCAGGTAAAACACCTGAATATATACAAGGACTTGAAAGCCTAGAGGAAGGGCCATAGAGCCACACGAGTGACAGCATGCCGGCCGACTTGGTGCCTGCAGGCCAGCCAGGATGGTCCTGGCCCTGGGTGCTCTTCTGGAAGATTTCCATTTCCCTGCCTGAGATACCCGTCCTGTCCCTGCCCCCACTGCTTTTTTCCTTCCTCACCTCTGCCCAGGGAGAAATTCCAGCAGCAGGTATGGGTGACACATCCTCTTCTTTAGCAGGTGGCAGCCTGGCAACTGCTGCAGAAAGTCCAGCAGAGCCCCACTCACACTGGGCCACCCACAAAGCCGTGGCCTCTCACTCCCTCCCACCAGCCCAGCCCCGAGACTGCTGACAGGGCAGAGAAAATGGCGTCAGGCACGGCTGCAGGGGCTCTTGCTGCCTGGAGTGGTATTTATATTGATCTCAACCCAGGCACACCTGGGGAGGGCTGGCCGGCACGGTAAGGCTGCCCAGGTCAGCCAATCATCACCCCTCAGGGGCTCACAGTTGCAGAAAATGGAACTTGCTGAACCGGCCAGGTCCAAGGAACAGGTGTGGGCTCCTGAGAGTCAGGATAGACAAGGGGCTGCAGCTTTGGCTTGTTTTCTAATCATTTTATCTGGCCCATGAGTGGGAGACAACTTCAAGAAAACCCTCTCCTAATGAGAGGAACCCAGGAGTCAGGGAAAGGAGGGGTGGGTGGTGGTTGGAGACAGAGGCCTGGTGCCCCGGGTGCAGTGGAAGTCTCTGGAAGACCAGGTGGAGGGAGGCCTCACGGAGTGATGCCCAGGGTCACAGACCTGTCGCAGCTGCTGTTTGTTAGTTCAAGTCCTGCTCTGAGGTGCTCTGTGTCAGCTCTGAGCGACAGGTGAGCTGGGGGTGCTCTGCAATGAGGGCTATGTGCACGGTTCCTGTGTGCCCAGCCCTGCCAGGGTACCTGCAAGGGTAGCTCTGTATCCTGGGAGGGGCCTGATCACAAGAGCCCCGTGGGCTGGGGTGGGGGTGGGGTACCTGCCCAGGTGAGCTCCATATTCTGCGATTGGTCTGACCACGAGAGCCCCATGGGCTGCTGGGGACCTGGTAAAGGATGTCAGGACAGTCAGTGAAGCCACCGAGGATATACCTCCAGTTGCTCCTAATTCCTACACCCTGCTGGTCATTCTACCAACCACCAGGACATGGTATTCTGTATTAGTCTTCAATGATGTCTTCTTTTGTATTCCATTAGTCCCAGAGTCACAAGAAATTTTGGCTTGTGAGTGGCAGGACTCAACATACAACTAAAACAATACTTCCGGGCCGTCTGGCCCCAAGGGTGCAAAAATTCCCACACCGTCTTTGGGGAAAGCTTAGCTAAAGACCTAAAAGTTCTACCTCTGGAAAAGGAAACCCTCCTTCAATATGCAGACGACATTCTGATCGCCAGCCCTACTAAGGAGGCCTCTGAACTACCAAGCCAATAAAGGATAGAAGTTGTCCAAGAAAAAGCTCAAATATCACAGACTGCGGTGACCTGCCTGGGCTTCATTCTCACACAAGGTCAGAGAAGCCCATCCCAGGAAAGGGAAGAAACCATTTTCAGCCTTACCCCTTTCTAAAACTAGAAGACAGCTTAGGGGTTCCTGGGGAGGCCAGGGTTTGCTGCTTCTGGATCCCTAACTACAGTCTACTAGCTGGGCCTCTATATGAAACACTGAAAGGAAAAGATGATGATCCTTTTGAATAGAATCCAGAAGTGGCCTTTCAAGAATGGAAAGAGCAGTCAATTCAGACCCTTGCCCTGGAACTCCCTAATTTAGCTAAACCCTTTGACCTTTACATTCCCAGTGAAAGGTGAATCGCCATTGGAGAATTAGTGCAAAAACTGGGACCACTTGAAATGGAACAATGCAAGAATGCCATCCAGGTAGGATAAACTACGGTCACTAAGGAGCTTGGCCCACTGCCACATCTGGCCAAGATACTGGCGGTATCTAAAAACCTGGAAATCAGCAGCCCAAAAGGCCACCTCCCTCCTACGGGAAAAGGACCCCACGTGGTGATCCTAACCACCAACCATGCCCTGAAGTTGCAGGGTTCGCTCCGTGGGCACACCGACCTCGAGTGAGGAGGCCCTCCAACTCCAACATCCAGAGAGATAACCGGGGGCAACAGGGCACCATGACGACTCGTGTGAACATCACTTGACCTGGAGTTTCTCTCATAAAACAACAAGAGTGTGTCCCAAAAGAGTAGACTACTGCTTGCAGGACTTACTGCACCCAGAGGGGAGCTAATAATCTTGGCGGGGGAACAGTATACCACACTGTCACCATAGAAAAGCCTACAGACACCGTGATGATGGTGGCCAATAAGACCGGCTGGACTCCTGTTTACTTCAAAAGGCTGTTGACTCAGTAACCATCATGGTCCTTATCACCACTGACCCTGGACTGTCTGGGAGTTGAGCGGGCAGGGCTCTGACACCTGGTGCTGTTTGTACGTTAATTCAGGGGCCTAATTGAAGAAAGCGCAGACTACTGGTCAGAGCATCTAGGCTGGCAGAAACGGTCAGCCTAAGGTGGCCGAACAAATGTGGGGCGGGGTGAAACCGGCCCCCACAGCGTCTCTGCACATCTCTTTCCTGGACCCTTAAAGGTCATTAGAATCTATAACACTTCCAATGCTGGTGCTCAGGTGGACGAGCAGGGAGGCAGGGGTCCTGGGGACAATCAACGTCACCGGGAGGCTGCTGGGGAGAAGCTCTGACCCTCACCCCAGGGTATGAGGGCTCCCAACTCAGCACTCAGCAGTTACAGAAGAAGGGTCTGCACCCTCAGCACTCCAAGAATGAGGAACGGGACAAAAGGCAGAGGAGGGGTTTGTCCCCAGCAAAGCCCATTAAAAATCCCTGGGAGATAAAAATAGAATCTGGGCAATAAAGTCAAGTCTAACCTTTTTTATCCTTTGTGCTTTGTCTAATTTCACGTGCTCCTAGGGTCCCGCATGCAGAGGTTCCACACCCGGCACTTCAGACCAGATTTCCTAGTGCAGAATGCCTGGGTCGACACCTCAGCTCCTGGGGCCCAGTGCAGACTCCACGATATAGAGCCTGAGCTACAGCCAACCCGGCCCTCGAGAGCTCTGCCGCCTCCCTCCCTCCCACTGACTCTGACAGGATCTCTACACAGCAGCCCAGCCCACAGCCCACGGGGTAGTGCATGCTCTCACCTCTCCATTCTCTGATCAAAATATAAAGTTTCCTTTGCTTGTGAACCAAACTCAGTCTCGATCTGTTGGCCCCAATGACACTGGGCAGGGGGACACTTGTTGGGGTCCACTCTGGAGGATCAGTAACAGAAATTGAGACTATTGTAACCTCAATGAACAGATGTGTGAGCCAAACTGTAGTTAACATAGAACAGTGTATAAGGCTCGGGTAAAATAAGATGTTTCTAACACTTCCATTTGATATTTCCATCACTTTTTATAAGCAAGTTCAGTGAAAAGGTTTGTCTTATTTGTCAGGTCAATATTAGAGAAACGAAGTGATTTCTTTCCAAGGATGTACATCTAATAATCTTGGTTAAACCTTCAATCTTGTTTTAAATGCTTTTCCATTGAAAATGATACCTCTCTTTCAGCTCCCCCATTTCTGAGAAGTATAAAATCTTATAATTTATTATTACCAAAGGGGAAAGGTGGGAGGAGGGATAAATTAACAGTTTGGAATTAACACATACACACTGCTATGTATAAAATAAATCATCAACAAGGAACTACTGTATAGCACAGGGAACTACACTCAACATTTTGCAATAACCTATAAGGGGAAATAATCTGAAAAAGAATAGATATTTTTATTGACATCATCTATCAATGATAGTTAAAGTGTAGCCTAAGGGAAGCTGGTGGTGAGTGCTTCTGACCCTGAAGACTTCAATCATCTAAAGTTTGGACTCTGCCTACTTCCCAAGGCCCTTAATGAACATATGTGTAGCCGTAGCTTAAAAACTTCCCCAGTTTGGGTTTCGGGGAGACACTGATTTTGAAAAAGCCCTGGTGTTCTCCTTACATGAATGGGACTCTTCCTACTGCTAAAACATGTCTGTCACACCCAGAGGATGGTATACCGTCTGATCGGGAAGAGTTTGGAAAAGGCATCTCATCTCCTCATCTCCTGGTGCTCGGGTTCACCCCTCCAGCGTCTTTACTAACAGTCTCCCCACTTGGAGATGTCAGCACTGTCAACATCCTGTTGCGTACAGTTTGGAATTTGTCCAGAGGATGAAGCGGAAGGATGAAGAACAATGAGAGACAAGTCCTAGGTGTTCAGACAGGCACATGTCACTCTAATTTCCAATCAGGAAGACGAATTGACCAAAGGCTAGGGTTGCCCATGGAAACAGTATAGGGCTTGAGGAAATCCCGCTGCTTTGTGGCCAGTTCCCATAAACACAAGTTGAACAATGGAACTCAGGGGCAGTAAAATTCACAAAACTGCAGAGTTGAAAATATCCATCACTGAAAAATGTCTTGAGGAAAGTCAGAGAAAAGGACTTGTAAGCAAGGGAGAATGGCAGGAAAGGGATTTGAGGAGGTAGAAAGGACTCGCCATTAAGCACAAGAAAAGGAGCTGAACATTGCCAACATTGCCAACATTGCAGTTGGCCAAAAAGGGTGTATGTGTTTTTTTCTGTATATATTCAAGAAAAGGGCATACACTTTTTTAGCCAACCAAACAGGTGGGCACTGGAAGTCAATACTACAAAAGATATCACTTCGCATCAGTCAGAAGAGCCATCCTCATAAAGCGTAAACAACAGAAATGCAGGACAGGGCAACGAGAAGAGGGAGCCCTGTGAGACTTATAGTGGAAATGTATATTGCCAACGGCCATTCTGGAGAAGTGTATTGTGTTTACTAAAGCATCTAAAAAATGAGCTACAGAGCATAGGGCACTTGCACTCATGGGCGTATATCTTGGGAAAAACAAAAATCGAGAGGACACAGGCACCCCAATGTTTACCCCCTCTCTGTTTAAAAGATCCTCGACTAGGATATAACTTAAATGTCTCTGGAGGGAAAAAATGGATAGAGATGTGGTACTTAGGTAGAGTGGAATATTATTCAGCCTGGAAATCAATGAAATATGGCCAGTTGTAACAACTCCGGAGGAGTTACGTATGATCATTCTAAGTGACAGAATTCAAAAAGAAAAAGACACATATCATAAGATATCACTTAAAGGTGGAATCCAAAATGGCTACACATGAAATAAATTACAAAACAAAAACATAGTCAAATATGTAGAAAACACGCATAAGGCTGCTAAACGGGAAAGGTGGGGAGGGGTGAGGCATCATCCAGGAGGTTGAAATTAGCAAAGATACCATTCCAAATACCAAACTGATAATCAACAAGGCCTACACAGTAGCTAAAAGAACTGCACTCAGCACACTCAAGTCACCGGAAAAGAATATATACGACTGGTAAGAATCTGAAAAAGAATTTATTGATGACTCTCTGTACGTGAATCAAGTGGATGTACAGCAGCAAGAAACAGAGCTTTGAAAATCAGCTGTAACCAATATAGTAATAAATTGAAAAAAATAAACGACAGAGAGACAGAGAAAACCTCTTACAACTTTTCCTCAGGGACGGTGATGCAACATGGATTGAACACATCTAGACCCACAGCAGGATGAGACATAAGGCTGGAAACTGTTTGCGCTAAGAGGAATGTGAGGTTGGGTGAGGAAATGCACACCCTTTAAAGTAATACTACCTGGTACCCATTCAATGGGTCCCAAATCTGCAGGTTCAAGGGATCTTCCTACAGCTTAAACATGCATGGAAAACCCAGAGGACTGTACACCATGTGATCGGGAGATGTGTCTAAAATGCACCTCATTTATCCTCTCCTGGTGCTCCTGTTCACCATTCCAGCCATGTTACTTAGAATCTCCCCACTTGGAGAATCAGCACATTTAAACTTCTGTTTCACACATTTTGCAAATTGTGAGGAGGATGAACGGGAAGAGGGGGAACCAATGAGAGAATAGTTGTAGGGGTTTGGACGGGCACATATCACTCTAATTTCCCATTAAGAATAAGAATTAAAGAAAGGCTCAGCCTGCCTCGCCGGAGCCAAAATAGGGCCTGAAGCAATCCTGCGGGTTTGAGGCCAGCTCACAAAAGAGCAACTTAAAAAATGGAGCTCAGGGTCACTGCAATTCACAAACCTGCAGAGTTATAAATGAAAACTAATGTCCAAAAATATGTTGAGGTAAGGCAAAGAAGAGGATCTGAATGCAAGACAGAATTGCAAGAAACAGATTTCAAGAGATAGATTGGACTCGTCTTTAATGCACATGAAAAGCGGCAGAATTTCGACAATGATGCAGTTGGCCCAAAAGGGCGTATGCGTTTTTTCCTGATTATATCCAGGAAAAAACGCATACGCACTTTATGGGCAACGAAGCAAGTAAGCAATGCAAATGTGCACAACAAAGAAGTCTCACTTCCCACCGGTCAAAAGGGCCATCCTAAAAAAGTGTAAAATCCAGAAAGGCAGGACAGGCCATGGAGAACAGGGAGCCTTTATACGCTGATGGGCAGTGTGTGAACTGCCGAGAGCCACTCTGGAGAAGTGTATGGTGGTTCCTAAATCATCTAAAAAACAGAGCTACAGAGCATAGGACACTTCCAATCATGGGAGTATATCTAGGGAAGTCTAAAAATCAACAAGACACAAGCACACCACAGTTTAGGGCTACTCTGTTTACAAGAACCTCAACTTCAGTACACCTTAAATATCCCAGGAAAGAGAACAATGGATAAAGAAGATGTGGTACTTATGTACAATGGAATATCTCTTCACCATGAAATCAATGTAATAAGGCTAGTAGAAGGATAAAGAGTGGATTTAGGTCCGATAATACTACTTGAAATAAGTCAAACAGAAAAAGAAACATATCATAAGATATCACTTATAGAGGGAGGGTAAATATGGCTGCACAAGAAATGAATTACAGAACAGAACAGTGTCTCACATTTAGAAAACACACTTATGTCAGCTTAAGGGGAAAGGAGAGGTAGGGTGATGCATAAAACCAGAGTTTGAAATTAGCACAGATACCATTCAATAAACCAAATAGGTATTAGACAAGATCTACACCTTGCTCAATGAACTGGCCTCAACACACCCTATACACCGCAGAGAAATATATCTGAGTAATAAGAATCTTAAAACCCATGTATTGATATATCTCCATAAGGGAATCAAGTGTGTGCAGAGCGGCACAAACACAGCAGTGAAAATGAGCTAAACCCCATTATAGAAATAAATTTTAAAAAGAAAACGCTGAAACAATGAAAGAGAGAAAAATTCTTACAAAATTCGCTCAGGGGCTGTGATGCAACCTGGATTGCAACCTGGATTGACCACATATAAACCCACAGCTGGATAAGACATAAGGCTGGACACTTGGGGCTGAGAGGATTGGTGAGCTTTGGTGAGCAACTGCCGAAAGTTTAATGCAATACTTCATGCTACTCAGTCCAAGGGTCCCAACACTCCAGGTTGAAGGGAATCTTCCTACAGCTAAACCATGCTTGGGAAACCCAGCGACTGGTATACCATATGATCGGGAAAGGTTTCTAAAACGCACCTCATTTTTCCTCTCCTGGGGCTGCGGATCGACATTCCAGCCGCTTTACTAACAACATCCCCACATGGAGTCAATGCCTTTAAGTTCTGGTATCGCACAGTCTGCAGTTAGTGTGGAGGATGAATGGGAATAGGGGGAACCAGTGAGAAACAAGCTGTAGCGGTTTCAATGGGCACATGTCACTCTAATGCCACATCAGTAAGAAGAATTAACCAAAGGCACAGCAAGGTGCCCCAGAAGAAAAATAGGGCTTCAAGGAATCCTGTGGTTATGGGGCAAGACCACAAAAATAAGAGCTGAAAAGTGGGGCTAAGGGCCACCGCAATTCAAAAACCTGCAGAGTTATAAAGGCCAACTATTTTCAAAAAATATATTGAGGTAAGGCTATGAAGAGACATTGAAAGCAAGGCAGAAGTGCAGGAAACCGATTTCAGGAGGTAGACTGGAATTGCATTGAAAACATATGAAGAGAGTCAGAACCTCGACAATGATGCACTTGGCCAAAAAGGGCGTATGTGTTTTTTCCTGAATATATTCAGGAAAAAACGCATACACACTTTTTGGCCAACCAAGCAAGCTTGCAAAGGAAATCTGCACTACAATGAAGTCTCACTTCCCCCCGGTCAAAAGGGCCATCTGAAAAAGGTGTAAAATCCAGAAAGGCAGGACAGGCCATGGAGAACTGGGAGCCTTGTTATGCTGATGGGCGGGATGGAAATTGCCAACAGACACTCTGGAGAAGTGTATGGTGTTTCCTGAAACATCTAAAAAACAAAGCAACAGAGCCTAGGGCACTTCCACTTATGGTCCTATAGCTTAGGGAAATTAAAATCAAAAAGATACAGCCACCCCAATGTTTGAGACGCCTCTGTTTACAAAAACCTCGTTTACCGTACAAGTTCAATATCACAGAAAGTGAAAAATGGATAAAGAACTTGTGGTACTTACGTACAATGCAGTATCACTCAGCAGTGAAATCTATGTCATCAGGCCCGTAGCAGCACAATGAGTGGATTCAGGTACGATGATTCTAACTGAAATAAGTCACACAGAAAAAGAAACATCATAAGATATCACTAATACACGGAATGTAAACTTGGCTACACAGGAACTGAATTACAGAACAGAACAGGGTCTCAAATTTAGAAAACCAACTTATGCTTGTTTAAGGGTAAAGGTGAGTTGGGGTGCTGCATAAAACCAGAGATTGAAATGAGCACAGATAAAGTTCCTTAAGCCAAATATGGAATAGACAAGAGCTACTCCTTGCTCAACGAAATGGACTCAACACCGCATATTAAACGCCTAAGAATGTACCTGACTCTTAAGTATCTTAAAACCTATGGATTGCTATGTCTCCGAAAGAGAATCAAGCATGTGTACAGGGACATAAACGCAGCAGTGATAGGATTGGAGAGGTTCGGTGAGCAAATGAAGACCCTTTGAAGTCATATTGCATGGTACCCATTCCACGGGTTTCAACTACCCAGGTTTAAGGTATTCTTCCTTCAGCTAAAACATGCATGTGGAACCTAGAGTATGATCAACCATGTGATCGGGAGACGTGTTCAAATATGTCTCAGTTTTCGTACCCTGGTACTCGGGTGCAACATTCCAGACGCTTTACTAACACTCTCCCCACTTGGAGAGTCAGTCCCTTTAACCTCCTGTTTGGCCCAGTTTGCAATTTCTGCGGAAGATGAACAGGAATAGCGAGAACCAATGAGAGACTAGCTGGAGGTGTCTGGACGGGCAAATTTAACTCTCATTTCCCACCAGGAAGAGGAAATAACCAAAGGCTCAGCGTGCCGTGCCGGAACCAGATTAGGGCCTGAAGCCATCCTGCGGTGTTGCGGCCAGCTCACAAGAAAACGAGTTGAAGAAAGGAGCTCAGGGGCACTGTAATTCACAAACCTGCAGAGTTATAAATGACAACTATCGTCCAAAAATATACTGAAGTAAGGCTGCCAAGAGGACTTGAAAGCGGGGCAGAATTGCAGGAAACCGATTTCAGGAGGTAGACTGGAATTGCATTGAAAGCATAGGAAAAGAGGCAGAACGTCCACAAGGATGCACTTGGCCAAAAAGGGCGTATGCATTTTTTCCTAAATATATTCAGGAAAAAACGCATACGCCCTTTTTGGCCAACCAAGCAAGCTTGCAAAGGAAATCTGCACTACAATGAAGTCTCACTTCCCCCCGGTCAAAAGGGCCATCTGAAAAAAGTGTAAAATCCAGAAAGGCAGGACAGGCCATGGAGAACTGGGAGCCTTGTTATGCTGATGGGCGGGATGTAAATTGCCAACAGACACTCAGGAGAAGTGTATGGTGTTTCCTGAAACATCTAAAAAACAAAGCAACAGAGCCTAGGGCACTTCCACTTATGGTCCTATAGCTTAGGGAAATTAAAATCAAAAAGATACAGCCACCCCAATGTTTGGGACGCCTCTGTTTACAAGAACCTCGTTTACCGTACAAGTTCAATATCACAGAAAGTGAAAAATGGATAAAGAACTTGTGGTACTTACGTACAATGCAGTATCACTCAGCAGTGAAATCTATGTCATCAGGCCCGTAGCAGCACAATGAGTGGATTCAGGTACGATGATTCTAACTGAAATAAGTCACACAGAAAAAGAAACATCATAAGATATCAGTAATACACGGAATGTAAACTTGGCTACACAGGAACTGAATTACAGAACAGAACAGGGTCTCAAATTTAGAAAACCAACTTATGCTTGTTTAAGGGGAAAGGTGAGTTGGGGTGCTGCATAAAACCAGAGATTGAAATGAGCACAGATAAAGTTCCTTAAGCCAAATATGGAATAGACAAGAGCTACTCCTTGCTCAACGAAATGGACTCAACACCGCATATTAAACGCCTAAGAATGTACCTGACTCTTAAGTATCTTAAAACCTATGGATTGCTATGTCTCCGAAAGAGAATCAAGCATGTGTACAGGGACATAAACGCAGCAGTGATAGGATTGGAGAGGTTCGGTGAGCAAATGAAGACCCTTTGAAGTCATATTGCATGGTACCCATTCCACGGGTTTCAACTACCCAGGTTTAAGGTATTCTTCCTTCAGCTAAAACATGCATGTGGAACCTAGAGTATGATCAACCATGTGATCGGGAGACGTGTTCAAATATGTCTCAGTTTTCGTACCCTGGTACTCGGGTGCAACATTCCAGACGCTTTACTAACACTCTCCCGACTTGGAGAGTCAGTCCCTTTAACCTCCTGTTTGGCCCAGTTTGCAATTTCTGCGGAAGATGAACAGGAATAGCGAGAACCAATGAGAGACTAGCTGGAGGTGTCTGGACGGGCAAATTTAACTCTCATTTCCCACCAGGAAGAGGAAATAACCAAAGGCTCAGCGTGCCGTGCCGGAACCAGATTAGGGCCTGAAGCCATCCTGCGGTGTTGCGGCCAGCTCACAAGAAAGCGAGTTCAAGAAAGGAGCTCAGGGGCACTGTAATTCACAAACCTGCAGAGTTATAAATGACAACTATCGTCCAAAAATATACTGAAGTAAGGCTGCCAAGAGGACTTGAAAGCGGGGCAGAATTGCAGGAAACCGATTTCAGGAGGTAGACTGGAATTGCATTGAAAGCATAGGAAAAGAGGCAGAACGTCCACAATGATGCACTTGGCCAAAAAGGGCGTATGCGTTTTTTCCTGAATATATTCAGGAAAAAACGCATACGCCCTTTTTGGCCAACCAAGAAAGCTTGCAAAGGAAATCTGCACTACAATGAAGTCTCACTTCCCCCCGGTCAAAAGGGCCATCTGAAAAAAGTGTAAAATCCAGAAAGGCAGGACAGGCCCTGGAGAACTGGGAGCCTTGTTATGCTGATGGGCGGGATGTAAATTGCCAACAGACACTCGGGAGAAGTGTATGGTGTTTCCTGAAACATCTAAAAAACAAAGCAACAGAGCCTAGGGCACTTCCACTTATGGTCCTATAGCTTAGGGAAATTAAAATCCAAAAGATACAGCCACCCCAATGTTTGGGACGCCTCTGTTTACAAGAACCTCGTTTACCGTACAAGTTCAATATCACAGAAAGTGAAAAATGGATAAAGAACTTGTGGTACTTACGTACAATGCAGTATCACTCAGCAGTGAAATCTATGTCATCAGGCCCGTAGCAGCACAATGAGTGGATTCAGGTACGATGATTCTAACTGAAATAAGTCACACAGAAAAAGAAACATCATAAGATATCAGTAATACACGGAATGTAAACTTGGCTACACAGGAACTGAATTACAGAACAGAACAGGGTCTCAAATTTAGAAAACCAACTTATGCTTGTTTAAGGGGAAAGTTGAGTTGGGGTGCTGCATAAAACCAGAGATTGAAATGAGCACAGATAAAGTTCCTTAAGCCAAATATGGAATAGACAAGAGCTACTCCTTGCTCAACGAAATGGACTCAACACCGCATATTAAACGCCTAAGAGTGTACCTGACTCTTAAGTATCTTAAAACCTATGGATTGCTATGTCTCCGAAAGAGAATCAAGCATGTGTACAGGGACATAAACGCAGCAGTGATAGGATTGGAGAGGTTCGGTGAGCAAATGAAGACCCTTTGAAGTCATATTGCATGGTACCCATTCCACGGGTTTCAACTACCCAGGTTTAAGGTATTCTTCCTTCAGCTAAAACATGCATGTGGAACCTAGAGTATGATCAACCATGTGATCGGGAGACGTGTTCAAATATGTCTCAGTTTTCGTACCCTGGTACTCGGGTGCAACATTCCAGACGCTTTACTAACACTCTCCCGACTTGGAGAGTCAGTCCCTTTAACCTCCTGTTTGGCCCAGTTTGCAATTTCTGCGGAAGATGAACAGGAATAGCGAGAACCAATGAGAGACTAGCTGGAGGTGTCTGGACGGGCAAATTTAACTCTCATTTCCCACCAGGAAGAGGAAATAACCAAAGGCTCAGCGTGCCGTTCCGGAACCAGATTAGGGCCTGAAGCCATCCTGCGGTGTTGCGGCCAGCTCACAAGAAAGCGAGTTCAAGAAAGGAGCTCAGGGGCACTGTAATTCACAAACCTGCAGAGTTATAAATGACAACTATCGTCCAAAAATATACTGAAGTAAGGCTGCCAAGAGGACTTGAAAGCGGGGCAGAATTGCAGGAAACCGATTTCAGGAGGTAGACTGGAATTGCATTGAAAGCATAGGAAAAGAGGCAGAACGTCCACAATGATGCACTTGGCCAAAAAGGGCGTATGCGTTTTTTCCTGAATATATTCAGGAAAAAACGCATACGCCCTTTTTGGCCAACCAAGCAAGCTTGCAAAGGAAATCTGCACTACAATGAAGTCTCACTTCCCCCCGGTCAAAAGGGCCATCTGAAAAAAGTGTAAAATCCAGAAAGGCAGGACAGGCCATGGAGAACTGGGAGCCTTGTTATGCTGATGGGCGGGATGTAAATTGCCAACAGACACTCGGGAGAAGTGTATGGTGTTTCCTGAAACATCTAAAAAACAAAGCAACAGAGCCTAGGGCACTTCCACTTATGGTCCTATAGCTTAGGGAAATTAAAATCCAAAAGATACAGCCACCCCAATGTTTGGGACGCCTCTGTTTACAAGAACCTCGTTTACCGTACAAGTTCAATATCACAGAAAGTGAAAAATGGATAAAGAACTTGTGGTACTTACGTACAATGCAGTATCACTCAGCAGTGAAATCTATGTCATCAGGCCCGTAGCAGCACAATGAGTGGATTCAGGTACGATGATTCTAACTGAAATAAGTCACACAGAAAAAGAAACATCATAAGATATCAGTAATACACGGAATGTAAACTTGGCTACACAGGAACTGAATTACAGAACAGAACAGGGTCTCAAATTTAGAAAACCAACTTATGCTTGTTTAAGGGGAAAGGTGAGTTGGGGTGCTGCATAAAACCAGAGATTGAAATGAGCACAGATAAAGTTCCTTAAGCCAAATATGGAATAGACAAGAGCTACTCCTTGCTCAACGAAATGGACTCAACACCGCATATTAAACGCCTAAGAGTGTACCTGACTCTTAAGTATCTTAAAACCTATGGATTGCTATGTCTCCGAAAGAGAATCAAGCATGTGTACAGGGACATAAACGCAGCAGTGATAGGATTGGAGAGGTTCGGTGAGCAAATGAAGACCCTTTGAAGTCATATTGCATGGTACCCATTCCACGGGTTTCAACTACCCAGGTTTAAGGTATTCTTCCTTCAGCTAAAACATGCATGTGGAACCTAGAGTATGATCAACCATGTGATCGGGAGACGTGTTCAAATATGTCTCAGTTTTCGTACCCTGGTACTCGGGTGCAACATTCCAGACGCTTTACTAACACTCTCCCGACTTGGAGAGTCAGTCCCTTTAACCTCCTGTTTGGCCCAGTTTGCAATTTCTGCGGAAGATGAACAGGAATAGCGAGAACCAATGAGAGACTAGCTGGAGGTGTCTGGACGGGCAAATTTAACTCTCATTTCCCACCAGGAAGAGGAAATAACCAAAGGCTCAGCGTGCCGTGCCGGAACCAGATTAGGGCCTGAAGCCATCCTGCGGTGTTGCGGCCAGCTCACAAGAAAACGAGTTGAAGAAAGGAGCTCAGGGGCACTGTAATTCAGAAACCTGCAGAGTTATAAATGACAACTATCGTCCAAAAATATACTGAAGTAAGGCTGCCAAGAGGACTTGAAAGCGGGGCAGAATTGCAGGAAACCGATTTCAGGAGGTAGACTGGAATTGCATCGAAAGCATAGGAAAAGAGGCAGAACGTCCACAATGATGCACTTGGCCAAAAAGGGCGTATGCGTTTTTTCCTGAATATATTCAGGAAAAAACGCATACGCCCTTTTTGGCCAACCAAGCAAGCTTGCAAAGGAAATCTGCACTACAATGAAGTCTCACTTCCCCCCGGTCAAAAGGGCCATCTGAAAAAAGTGTAAAATCCAGAAAGGCAGGACAGGCCATGGAGAACTGGGAGCCTTGTTATGCTGATGGGCGGGATGTAAATTGCCAACAGACACTCGGGAGAAGTGTATGGTGTTTCCTGAAACATCTAAAAAACAAAGCAACAGAGCCTAGGGCACTTCCACTTATGGTCCTATAGCTTAGGGAAATTAAAATCAAAAAGATACAGCCACCCCAATGTTTGGGACGCCTCTGTTTACAAGAACCTCGTTTACCGTACAAGTTCAATATCACAGAAAGTGAAAAATGGATAAAGAACTTGTGGTACTTACGTACAATGCAGTATCACTCAGCAGTGAAATCTATGTCATCAGGCCCGTAGCAGCACAATGAGTGGATTCAGGTACGATGATTCTAACTGAAATAAATCACACAGAAAAAGAAACATCATAAGATATCACTAATACACGGAATGTAAACTTGGCTACACAGGAACTGAATTACAGAACAGAACAGGGTCTCAAATTTAGAAAACCAACTTATGCTTGTTTAAGGGGAAAGGTGAGTTGGGGTGCTGCATAAAACCAGAGATTGAAATGAGCACAGATAAAGTTCCTTAAGCCAAATATGGAATAGACAAGAGCTACTCCTTGCTCAACGAAATGGACTCAACACCGCATATTAAACGCCTAAGAATGTACCTGACTCTTAAGTATCTTAAAACCTATGGATTGCTATGTCTCCGAAAGAGAATCAAGCATGTGTACAGGGACGTAAACACAGCAGTGATAGGATTGGAGAGGTTCGGTGAGCAAATGAAGACCCTTTGAAGTCATATTGCATGGTACCCATTCCACGGGTTTCAACTACCCAGGTTTAAGGTATTCTTCCTTCAGCTAAAACATGCATGTGGTACCTAGAGTATGATCAACCATGTGATCGGGAGACGTGTTCAAATATGTCTCAGTTTTCGTACCCTGGTACTCAGGTGCAACATTCCAGACGCTTTAGTAACACTCTCCCGACTTGGAGAGTCAGTCCCTTTAACCTCCTGTTTGGCCCAGTTTGCAATTTCTGCGGAAGATGAACAGGAATAGCGAGAACCAATGAGAGACTAGCTGGAGGTGTCTGGACGGGCAAATTTAACTCTCATTTCCCACCAGGAAGAGGAAATAACCAAAGGCTCAGCGTGCCGTGCCGGAACCAGATTAGGGCCTGAAGCCATCCTGCGGTGTTGCGGCCAGCTCACAAGAAAACGAGTTGAAGAAAGGAGCTCAGGGGCACTGTAATTCACAAACCTGCAGAGTTATAAATGACAACTATCGTCCAAAAATATACTGAAGTAAGGCTGCCAAGAGGACTTGAAAGCGGGGCAGAATTGCAGGAAACCGATTTCAGGAGGTAGATTGGAATTGCATTGAAAGCATAGGAAAAGAGGCAGAACGTCCACAATGATGCACTTGGCCAAAAAGGGCGTATGCGTTTTTTCCTGAATATATTCAGGAAAAAACGCATACGCCCTTTTTGGCCAACCAAGCAAGCTTGCAAAGGAAATCTTCACTACAATGAAGTGTCACTTCCCCCCGGTCAAAAGGGCCATCTGAAAAAAGTGTAAAATCCAGAAAGGCAGGACAGGCCATGGAGAACTGGGAGCCTTGTTATGCTGATGGGCGGGATGTAAATTGCCAACAGACACTCGGGAGAAGTGTATGGTGTTTCCTGAAACATCTAAAAAACAAAGCAACAGAGCCTAGGGCACTTCCACTTATGGTCCTATAGCTTAGGGAAATTAAAATCAAAAAGATACAGCCACCCCAATATTTGGGACGCCTCTGTTTACAAGAACCTCGTTTACCGTACAAGTTCAATATCAGAGAAAGTGAAAAATGGATAAAGAACTTGTGGTACTTACGTACAATGCAGTATCACTCAGAAGTGAAATCTATGTCATCAGGCCCGTAGCAGCACAATGAGTGGATTCAGGTACGATGATTCTAACTGAAATAAGTCACACAGAAAAAGAAACATCATAAGATATCAGTAATACACGGAATGTAAACTTGGCTACACAGGAACTGAATTACAGAACAGAACAGGGTCTCAAATTTAGAAAAACAACTTATGCTTGTTTAAGGGGAAAGGTGAGTTGGGGTGCTGCATAAAACCAGAGATTGAAATGAGCACAGATAAAGTTCCTTAAGCCAAATATGGAATAGACAAGAGCTACTCCTTGCTCAACGAAATGGACTCAACACCGCATATTAAACGCCTAAGTGTGTACCTGACTCTTAAGTATCTTAAAACCTATGGATTGCTATGTCTCTGAAAGAGAATCAAGCATGTGTACAGGGACATAAACGCAGCAGTGATAGGATTGGAGAGGTTCGGTGAGCAAATGAAGACCCTTTGAAGTCATATTGCATGGTACCCATTCCACGGGTTTCAACTACCCAGGTTTAAGGTATTCTTCCTTCAGCTAAAACATGCATGTGGAACCTAGAGTATGATCAACCATGTGATCGGGAGACGTGTTCAAATATGTCTCAGTTTTCGTACCCTGGTACTCGGGTGCAACATTCCAGACGCTTTACTAACACTCTCCCGACTTGGAGAGTCAGTCCCTTTAACCTCCTGTTTGGCCCAGTTTGCAATTTCTGCGGAAGATGAACAGGAATAGCGAGAACCAATGAGAGACTAGCTGGAGGTGTCTGGACGGGCAAATTTAACTCTCATTTCCCACCAGGAAGA